>NW_022158397.1:0-190992 GCF_006535985.1 Synchytrium microbalum | reverse complement strand
CTCCCAACAACATGTTCGCTAGTTTAGTGTAGTCGGCTATGCGTTCACTAGGGACGGTTATTGCTTCGAGCACTGCCGAAATGTTCAGCAAGGCGGTTCCCGAAGAGAGCTCCCCTCCTGCAGGAGTGCTTTTTCAGCAGCCAAAAGCACAACTCGCAGGGTCCAAGTGTTTGGAGAGAGGAATGAAAGTGTGGGCGGCTATTGACAGAGCAGAATCATTAGAACCAGCATGTTATGGTGATCGCAACATATTAAGGAATCCTAGACGCGTCATACACGACAGATCAGCAAAGCAACTACTAGTCGTAGTAGTTGGGTATGCCAGCGGCACATAGTTCAGGACTGTTGGGTTGAGTTCTACACATGCACACAGCGAACAACTGCCCATTACAACAAGTTGCTGAATTCAGCACGCCTGGTTTTCAAATTGGCGCCAATGTGAATGATTTTGGCTCCTCCGTGGCGGATTGTGGTATCCACGCCTGCTCTTTATTCGTTTTGCGTGTCTTCGCTTCATAAGTCGGTCACATTCGAGCACATCACGCAGAGGTCAAACCAGCACGCCTACGAACGAAAGCTAGCACCTTTGACTTCAAATGATTGGTTTGCTTATTGGATGTACAATCTCCACTCTACCTCTCACCCTTTTTTAAAATGGTAGACCAAAGTACCCCCTCCCCCACACTATATGTACCCTACCCCTATCAATACCCCTATCCCTATCCCCATCCTAATTATAAGCAAAATACCCCTATCCCCTAGGATTTGTACCCCTACCCCTGCCATCTCTCTTATCCTATCCCTATCCCTATCTGCCTCACTATTATTTCGGACGGCACCAAGCACGCCACTTTCAGATCGCCCCTTCGGTTCAAAGATCACTTTCAGAGCAGTCAGGGTAGCCATTACTATAGAAGCAATAGCTCCTCCAAATAAATCCCTCAACTATTCCCAAAGAAACCTCCACATTTGCTCTCATCTACCTGTAAAGTGGCATTCACATGAGCATGATGTCTTGAATACGACGAGTATACCCAGGGCATGGGAGAGTCGTGAAGCGACGTATGATTCGCTTGATGCAAATCGGTGTAGGGTTTCAAACACCAGAACATTATCATAGTTCCAAGCTATGTTGCGCAACGTTTTTATTTGATTCGACCAAGATAGAGTACATCCTATGCCCGTTTCTGCACAGCCTTACGCTTTTGAGCGAGCTTCTTGACAGCTTCTTCCTTCTTCTCCTTTGCTGCTAGGATTCTGCTATAGAGATAACGATCCTTCTTGGACATCATGGTAGCAGCTATGTCTTCCAGAGCCTATGTTTGAATAAAAGTTAGCACTCATAATAGCTCAACGGAAATTAGACAATCACCAAAAACAACATACCTGTGTGCCGTTTTGACCAGCATGCTTCTTGTTGATTGACTTGCCAGCCTTCGATAGTTTCACCACAGCAGCGGTTTCTTCGTCGTCGCCAGCTACTTCATCACCTTCTACTTCTTCAATGTCTTTATCTAGAAAATGGAAATGAAATGATTGTGAGCAAATGCCAGTTGAGAAGTACACTTCATAAGATAGGTGGGCAAATCGGGAGAAATCCCGGTATTTGGTAACATTGATCTAGCACAAAGCACCGCCTCTCCTTGCTGCAAGTGCTTACCCTCAACAGTAGCAACCTCTTCATCGGCCTCTGCCATTGCAATATCAGCTTCCAAATCGGCACGGACAAACGGTGACAAGTGAGGAGGGAGGGTTTCTCCTGGGGCATATGGCCTAGTATCAAGTAATCTACCAGAGTTGATTGAATCAAACACCCACTGTGGTTGAATATATGTACGGCGATCAAACGTTTTTATGCCAGTCAACGGACGATCAATTATGTGATGAGTGATTTTTACGTTATCTGCCTTGAATGGCGAGCAGGCTCCGGCAGTGTCATCCCATCCAACACGACCACCGAACGATTTAATGACGAACTCCATGAGTGATCTTGGCACCTCCCTATTCAAGTAAAATACGACATCGGCAAACAAGTGCGTCAACTTTGAAGTCTGACTTTCTTGTTGACTGATTGATTCATAGGAAGGTAGTGGATCTGATGGTAGTATGGGTTTGGGTGCAGACGTTTCAGCATTTCCTTCGACTTCAGCTACATCATTTACTTCATCGGAAGATTCTTCTTCCGTATCCACGGGCATTACAAATCTAGGAGTACTATCGGTGTGAGCAGCTGTACTCTTTTCTGCAATTTTGCCGTCATCTGAACCCTCGACGATATCCTTTTTATTCATAATGTAGCCAGACAAACCTCCAGCTTGTCGGTCGTGATCTATATTGACTAATAATGGATAAAGCAGGCCCATATCGGTGAATAGTTTAAAGTTTACAAATCCGACCAGAGACCTGTACAATTCCAAAAACGTGGCCATTACTCTAAAGTCTACATCTGAAGGTGTGTTTTGGGAGAAGGCATGCGGTACAATCCAAGTAATAAGTTGTCCTTGGATTTCGGCTTGAAAATAAATTCCCTTGATTGATAGGAATACTTTTCTCAAGGAGCGAGTTTCGATGACATATAGTTGGAATTCATTGCTAAGGCGACGGCATTCTTCTACATCTGCAGATTTGATCACAGCATTGTCTACATGTAACGTAGCAAACAGATTGACTGTTGACAAGGCATCGTCCAAATCTCGCAATGCATCGATAAACGAAGGGTATCTGATTTGAAAAACGAGGATGTAAACATTCGTCGCCTACTCTTTGTGCCTTCGAGTCCTGTTATTCATTTCATATACCCACCTCTCCTTAATGATATGGCTCAGGCCATATTCCGGCTTTTGCAGCTCAAGAGTAGAGACAGCGGAGAACTCTCTCTTTGCAATGGCTCTCTTTACTTTGCGGGTATGAGTCTTTAATTGCCGTAGCTTGTCCAAGACAGGTTCATGGAGCAAATATTGAATGTCTTTTCGATAATAAAAGGTGTTTGGAGCCGTGGATCCACGCCCAGCTTTCTTCTTATTGTTTGGTTCACGCGGATAGATGCCTTTCAAGATACATAAGCGCCTAACGAGGTGGGTTGTAAGTAAAGATCGAAAACACGACTTGAAAAAAAAATGTTGAAGACTTGTCACATTATCTTTCAGCTGCGGCTGATATGGTGACGTGTCTGCAATGGCCCATTCAATACCTGAATGTTGCTAGAGATATTTGCAGCTTCTTCACAGCTTGCGTCCGTGAGATATAGATCGCCGCTGTCGAGCCAGCTTGAATCTAAAGAGATAGTGAATCTTAGTTCATATCCCTTGCTATTCAATGATATGCAGTGCCTAGACGATTCCCTACCTTCTTCTTGTGCTTTGTCGGTTTCGTCATGTTGCTTTCTCACCGAGTAGTTTTGTGGAAAAAAAAACCTTTGGTCTTGAGAAAAACACAAGTTGAAGCTTTCACATTTTCAAAGACGCGGATCATGGTGGGATCATGACATTTAATTTATGTAACTATTATTTTACAATGGATGGAATGGATCATCGTCTCTCTGATCGCGTATAATCTGGTAATAATATATGGCTTCTTTCTAAATGATAGTAGAGGGACGATCCATATGCATTGAGATCCATCTTGTCCAATTTGCCACGCTGTTGGCACATGACTTGTCGTGTATTCCAAACCCATGGAAGACAAACCACGTATGCAACATGCCTGGCTCTATGATTGTTTCGACGATACCACCAGCTGCAGCGATTCTACGCGACATTTCAAGTGAATCGTCTCTCATCACTTCTCGCTCTCCAAGCTGGATTTGAGTTGGTGGCAGTTGACTGAGAGCACCTATAGGTTGGTGTATCGGTGAAGCCTCTTTCGGGTCTCTTCCTTCTCCTAAATACTCGTGAGCCCACTCATCCAAGACATCTGACGTTACCAGATCACAATCTCCGTTCTCATGATGCGACGGCCTTCTAGGTTGTGGGAGCTGATCGGGTAGAGTGCTGTCTGGTTAGTGGCGGCAATTGGATTCAAACACACTGTCAGATATTACCCACCAAGTCAACCCACGGAGACAAAGCGGTAACAGTAGCTGGCGGAGGCATTTGACCAGACATTTGACCAAGCCTAAAGCACATCATTAGCGCCATATTGGCTCCTGCGCTATCTCCAGCTAGTAGACAAGAGGTCTGAGAGCAGTCGCCTGAATACTCTGACAAACGCGTGAAACTCACCAAAATGGATTTGCCGAGGGCTCAAGCCATGATCAGTGATGAGGGACCTATAAACGTCTAGTCCTTGATTGATTGCATTGGGGTATCGTTGTTCTGGCGACAGATCTATAGGCGTATTGTCAGGAACTCGAGTGTTTTACTCAGAAAGTGGTGAACATAGGAGATTGCTCCAATCACAACCAAACTCGTACCATATTCAATAAACAATACTCGAGCACGTATACCATAAACATCACGCAGCTTCTCCAGACAAGCTAGGAGAAGAGGTAGATACGTTTCCGCAAATCCTATTGAAAATCCACCACCTAACGTACCAGAAAGGTGAGACGCTGGGTGCCTTAAATCGCTTCACGATATTTACGTCCGCACTGCCACCTTAGACCAAAAGTCCTGGTGGGAAATGGGACTGGAATGAATTGCCGTAAGCCACGATATCATACATACCGTGGCAATAGAGTATGATCTGTTCTTCAGACCGTAATAGGTTTGCTGACTCCTGTGACGATTTGGTCAATGCCGCTATAGGTGGTGGAGTTAAACCGATCCATGCAGCCTTTACGCCAGCCACGGTAACTTGCGAATAGCCTCGCTGATATTCTCGAGGCTTGCACAAGTAGACCAATGTTCTAGGTACAACCGGTGCATGATAGAATGTAACTGCTCGGATCTGAGGAATCGTCAGACTGTTTGCTCCATGGCGCACAATGTGGCAGAAAAGCTTCTGGCGAAATCTAGAGATGTAATAGATGATATTTAAGTAGAGGAATTGACCAATAGCTAGACAGAAGCAGATTGTGATCCGACAAATAAGCCGCGGTCAACACTTCTTACGAGATTTTGCTGACATGTGATGAATTCCACCACCAGACCAGACACACGAGCGGATGTATAAGCAAGACCCAGCCAACAAATGCGATCAAATGGAAACCTCCAGAAACATCTAAACTTCTATTCCTTTTCGACATGGCAATGGCCGTGTGATGCAGTTCCATCGTTCTAAGTTTGAACAAACCAAAATCAGCCTCCTAGAGCCCACATAGCGAGCAAAGTGCTCTACGGGTCTATATGGAGCTTACTTGATGAGACCCGCTTGTGACGTCCGCAGGACCTTGAGACTCGAGGTGCGAAAGTTCGAAGAAGTTGAGAAAAAGGTCGAATCGACATGATTGGGAACCTGACCGTTTCTGCTTGTGTTTGACGCGCTTTTGCATTTTGTACGAATACTAGACTATTTGATTGCGAACTAGTGCTTCATCCTGTGTATCTGCCATTCAGCGCAGCCTCAACACCATATCAAACGCGAGACTTTGACTTCACAAAGTTCAGGTGCAATGATGATATATTTTGGATAATTTAGATGCAATTAAGAGTGCCCTGCTCTCTTCCAGCTATCTGTAAAGGATGAAGGAGGTGTAAATATAGGAAATGGGTGTGCTTCTGTGTTGAAGACGTATTGATCCAGCGGAATGATGTTTTCGTCGGCAAATAGCAAGTAGAGATACTTCAAGGTCTCTCCCTACAAGTAGGATTGTGAGTTGGAACTTGTTGCATCAACCAATTCGGTCTTACGAGATAGAAGGTTTCCATCTTGTCGGTCTTCTTAGGTGAGCCAGAAGTCACGTCATCCTAAATGAATGGTATGAGCAATTCAAGTGAAAAATATAGCCCACAAATCCATTTAAACAAACGATCTCTCAATTAGTACAAATCATCTATACTTTCCACACTCACAATGTTTGAAAACCCGCCTGTCTCCACCCTGGTAAACTGGTTGAATGATTGGAAGATATTCCAGCCCATCTCTCGATACTTTTCGTCTCCTGTTATACGCCACATTGTAAACAAGCTTTCGACGGTTTCAGGCCGAAGGAGATTAAACACGTCATTCCTAGCTATATAAAAGTCACCATCTTGAGACACGATTCCGTTCGATGCTGATTCACTGTCAGTAATCCAATGTACAATCTCAGGTGCGAGCCCTGTCTTGGTTTGTCTATACATTTCGTAGCAACTCAATGTCAGCTCCTCAGCCAACAGTAGGTCTTCTCGTTCCTGATGATTTAGCAATATGGGCCGTTGCGCATGTGGTATTCGTCTTCCACCGGTTGCTCCTAGAGCCAGTACTGCTGGCAAGAAACACACTAGATGATCCATTTTACTGCTGAAGTGACCCGTGATTCCTGACGGTCTTTCTCCGACAAAGGTCAAACCATTTGCTTTAGTTTTGCCAAGCAAATGCTTTCTCACCCCCTGCATGGAGCCGTCAAATTGTGTTTTATGTGATGTCTCTGTACCATTTGTTAGAAGGTACTGCTTGAGTAAATATTCATAGTAGGAATCACCACGAGAGCCAAGCCGAATCTCGCTACCAACAAAATGACCAGTATTGCTGTCAATAAATATGGGAACTAGGGAGTCTTCCTTTGGCAGCTTTTCTAATATTTCGGAGACTTGTTCTACGAGATCCCAGTACGTTTGATTTTTGGTCAGCTGGGCCAGATACTTAAACTCTAGCTGGATTGTAGAGACTTCTGCAGTACTTGAAGCTCCACCGCTAAAGTGAGCAGCGACTCCCTTCTTCTTGGCCATATTTACAGACGACAGGGGTACTCGACTTTCAGTGCTGAATGCTGGCATTAGAGCTTCCGCTAAAAGGACGGCCTTTCCCAGAAACATCGAGTCATTGCTGAGATGATATGTAGACAGCAGACCGCCCAAGACACGTATTGTGACTTCAAATACATTAGCATTCTCGTCGGATGAGAACTTGAGGTCTGTTTTGACCCATTCTCTAGCTTGTTCAAATATATCGGTCTGGTTCATTATGAGGGCTGTGTCCAGAGTATCTATTATAGTCAGACCTAGGCCAAACCAGTTTGAACCCCTTTGAGAGACAGGGTGAAGTTCATCCATACCTAGCGAAATTGAGCAGTCAGAATTGACGGAAATCGGCAAGACATCAGCATCCACCAAGAGCGATAACTGGTAGATATTCTACGTGGAGCAATAAAAGATACAAGAAGCACAAGATAAAGATCGTTTGCCATCCATCTTGAGTGAGAGACTGACATTTTTGACACTCACCCCACGCATACTTGGTATACCCCTTCCAAGCGTGTCTAAATGCTTCAACTACAGCTTCACTACGTTCCTTCCATGATACTTGTTCCGAAGGTGCACTGTTGCTATCGTGCTGAAGCGATTTCAACATTTGTGTGGATGATGAGAGGAGGGCCTGACTGAAAAGCCAGCCAATTAAGGCGAGCACACATATCACTACTAAAACTACTCTTGGCCATATAATGAGGGCATGGTCGTCACGAAACAACTTTAGAAAGTCTGGTTAGATCAATGTCGGGAACATCAACACACATCCGATTACGAGATGACGAACTTACAGTCGGTTTTTTCTGCTTGGAATACTTCGCATTGTCGTAAGAATATCGCTTTATATGGACTGGCAAAATTGGTTGAGAATTGAACATTTTTGCCAGTTCCAAATGTTGTTCTCAACCAACATTAATACGACCGATGATGGCGCAAAGAGGTCCGTCTCAGAATATTCAGGGAAATTTAACGTGTTGAAGTGTTGAAACTGTTGTTACAGGGTCTTCACGCGTCGAAAGCCTGTAAATACCGTGGAATTCAAGTAAAATTTGACGTTTTCTCAACATACTAGTATCGCGACGCGATAACACTTCCCAGATCGTTTCAAACTATCTGATTTCGGCTCTATTCCCTTATGTTTCCAATTTCCAATTGGTCCTCTGTCTGTATCTGGTCAGTACTTTGGTGAGCCCTGTCAGAATTGTTTGACATCCCTTCGCATCCATCCATTAAAAGACATTATTCAAGTAGAAAAGTTGAATAAGGACAACTAGTACCAACATGGTAAGTAATAACAGTATTCATTTATATCGCCCTCCACCACGATGTGGACTCTTTGAGTCGGTAGTTTGTTCTCTCGGGAGCATTACTACTTTGGCCACTTGAAGCACTCTCTGGTGTATAATTCATGTCAACGCATCGAAGATCAATATCTCCTGTATATTTCATGTCGTTCTCGAGTCTCTATGAGACGATGAAGGCTGGGAAAAACCATACAGGAAACATTTCAGCCTATGTCATTCAGACATGTTTGAAGCAAATACCACAACTGAAGAGCTGCTTAAACATGGAAATTGGATTATCTCGAAGCATACTCCCTGTATTTTGAAGACGACCTCCAGCAAGTGATGGTCGTTTGAGCAAACGTCCGTCAAGCTTGCTTGTGATGTGCTGTCAAAGCTTGGTTGTGATGTATCTGAGATCTTCAAGGACTACGTTTAGAAACAAGGAGCTAACTCGCATCTTTCCATGTAACAGGATACAAAGGCCGCTGTTCCAAAAATCGCCAAGGTTACCAAAGTATTGGGCAGGACGGGCTCTCGGTACGAGATTTCGTTCGAGAGAATCAGTAATCAATCTGCGTTCTAACGCATCATCAAACTAGGGGTGGTGTCACTCAAGTAAAGGTCGAATTCATCGACGACACGAATCGATCAATCATCCGAAATGTGAAGGGTCCCGTAAAGGAAGGCGACATGCTTACCTTGCTAGAATCAGAAAGAGAAGCCAGACGTCTTCGCTAAAAAATCATCTGTCGCCGTTGGACAGAACAACATATTGCTGAAATATCGTTCATATTTTTGCCTCGCATCCTTGTATAGAATTATAAACTCGATGTCCTTTGAATATCTTTGTTGGCGTACGTTTCTCAGTATCATTCTCCTTTGTCCGGGCGTTGTCCTTTAAGTGTCACACCTATGCTGGTTGGTGTGAAAGTAGTAGAACGTTTGCTGAGGTAGGACTCACGGCAAAGAAGGAATTGTTTGGTGCCTGCCTACATGTGAGTTTAGCAACAATTACTCGTTTATGAGGTTGCACGAATACCCCATAGTGATGGAGAAAACTGACTTGTTAACAGTTTAAAGCTTCAAGAGCTCAACTCAAAATCTGCCGGCAAGCAAGCCTTTGAATTGATCTTGGTACTGACTTGCCACAGACCTACGATGCCCAAAGCATCACGGTTTTTGAGGTTTGCCGTCATCATCGTCGGCACGATTTTTCTTGGAGCTGCTACTTGCCACGAGCAGTTGGCCATAACCGAGCTATCATCGCTACCACTAGTAGAACACTGCTGTTGCCATGATGTAGTGGAGAGCGATTTTCAAAGGCTTTTTTCGGCACCCTCAGCAGGTGCTATATCCCTACGTAGATGCTGATGCTTCTCCTGTCTAACAATTCCGTTCTAGTACCCGCTCATTATATTCCAGGAGTGTTGCCAACTCCAACTACCAAACTTAAGGATGGAAGAAGCCCCCTCAAACATCATGTTATACAATCTGGCACGCCTGTTACATTAGAATACATTGCCCGCGTGTTGCTTTCTCTCGTCGCAGTAGTTACCATCGGAATCTGGACCAACGTGAGTGTGGCAGTCCCCTCTAGTCCGATTAAACAATACGTATGAAGCATTTTGTCCTTTTTTCTCTGAATCAACTGTTCTCATCTTAGGAACTTTTGCCATCTGTAAATGCCCCTAGATTTTTCACGACACGTCTCATAGGCTCTTACCCCAACTATACGCAAACAGCTGCTATTGCGACATATTGTAATGGAAACGCCATTACCTCACCACCGAAAAGAGGGAAACATACACGTTGCCGCTCTCATCAGCAACAAACCATCAAGCAGCAGCACTTTGAAAATAAACCGGAAGGCTACAATAGCACACCATTACCAAATGGCACAAGTAATAGGTCGAAGAAAGAAACCTTGTCACGAAACCCACTATCGAATAGAACATCGAACGAAGATCTATATTCGAGTGACAGGAAGCCATCACTTGGAATTAGCCCTAAAGCAGCTATATCCTTACAAATTTCCAGGAAGATGCCTTCTCTCAAGCAACCACTCTACGTAGAAAGCCGCGACAAGGCAGCAGAACTGACTCACAATCGAACTCCATCGTATTCATCTACAGGATCTGATTCAACTGCTATTTCAGACGCTTCGTCGGCTTCGCAATCGTCGAGCCCTAAGATAGACAAGGGCGCCATGGAAGACGAGAATGATGGTGGCTGGACAAGCAATAGTAACTCCCGACGACATCGCCGTGTAGATATTCGTAGTAGCGACACAAAACAGCTTCCATCAGCAGGACCCAATCATAATAGCACACCACAATTAACTGCAATTAGTCAGAAGAATTGGAGGCCGACCCACAACCGATCGATAAGCACCCCTATTTTAACACCAGTTCAAAAGCTCTCACCGCACGTAGAAACTCAACGTCTCAGCCACCAACTTTTAAATTATTCTCAGGATCCACCGGCTACGAATGTCTCTTTGAGTCGTCGTATACCATCCTCTTGGATCTTGGATGAAGTATGGCATGGCTCTGCTGCTGTTGTAGCTGCTAGTAGAATTGGTCCGCTAAATCCGAAGCGACCATGTGAGGAGAAGCAGGTTCCATACTACTCGGCGATTCTGTCAGGCCTGCACGTAGACTTGCTGGATCGGGTTGAAGAAAATGGCGAATAAAAGCTCGAGCCTAGTATTGCGAAAACCAGCTTGTATGGTAAATCAACTAGATTCGAGGAAATCAATCAACAGTGGATGTAAAATAGCAAGGTTCCTCGAAAAAACTGACAAGAGTCATGGGTATATAAGTAGAACAAACGGGATGAAATATTTTGTGATATAGTCGTAAGCACGTACTTGTTCCCAGATAGTACATGCATGTTCACTGTCTACTGCGCTGTCATGGTTGCGAGGTTATGGGCTTCTGGCGCTGTCCGTCGTCATGTACGTTGAAAGTTGTAAAATACGTGCAGCATGCTTCATAACTGCAGTTGGCCCTTTTTTGTTTTGAAGCTCCGCCTCCCTCGCTCATCTTGGATTTCATCATTTCCTAAATTGCAAGAACAAACAACAACCTCCCCTCGCCTTTGATCTGAAACAGTTGCCGCGGGACTGACGTAGTTCTAGAATACTAGAATACCAAAAGGTCTTGATCTACGGTAGTGTATGGCGCACAACATATTTCTGGTCAATTCCTTTTTTTTAACACTTCCCGCTTATACCACAGATGACACCGTTGGATGTGCTCATTGTGCGAGAGCGAGTCTTCTCCCTGCTACCAAATACAACTCTTTCCAAGGTCTCAGCATGCTCTCGGGCATTTCGATATCACGTTAGGAACTACCACCACTTGAGAGAAAATACAAAAATCAGATTCCGTATAACCGTAACAGACAGCAAAAGTAATCCAGGCAGTCCTATAACGTTGGACATGGAACTCAAATGCACTGGACATCTTTTTTTGGAGCAAACGCCCTTGGTGGTCTTTGATAATGTCTCGAACTTTCCACTGCAAGACCTCGAAGACTCTGGCCCATACCAAGTAATCTGTATTGCTTATGCTTCCAATCGTGGAGCATCAGGACAAATGGACTTGTCGGTCGCGAAATGCAAGGATCTTTACATTGGTGGCATATCTGGAAAGGAATGCTGGC
The DNA here is from genome assembly GCF_006535985.1 of Synchytrium microbalum. Classification (NCBI taxonomy): domain Eukaryota; kingdom Fungi; phylum Chytridiomycota; class Chytridiomycetes; order Synchytriales; family Synchytriaceae; genus Synchytrium; species Synchytrium microbalum. The sequence continues at coordinate 179,213 of NW_022158397.1, read as the reverse complement.
TCTACGGATCAGGCTTCAAGCTAGAAATGTCTTGTCAGAGCGCTGGTACTCAGAACGGAAATAGGTTGGTTCATAACATTGCTGATCCGTTGTACTTAACTTTGCTGAACAGGATCCGGTTGTGTGCTCTTTAGGATGATTAGAACGCACATCACAAGAGCATACCTGGACTGCTCGTTTGTTTACGGTTGCTCAACGACCAATAGCTGCTCATCGACGGTAGAAAAGATATCTCAAGACCTCACAAATCAACTTGATTGTTATGACCGACTCTTCCCATGTGTACCGTCATCGAGATCTCTGAATATGTGCTCTCGACGAATTAGATCCCCTCCTTTGCCAAGCTCGTCGGGGCTACGATATGTGCCTATAGCACGCGCTGAAAGTAACAATTTTGGGGCCCAGACATTCGACTTTATGTTGGCAAAATCAGCTGATGACGCTAGGATTATTGAAGTCGCAAGCACGGATTTGGCCAAATCGTTAGCATTTTATAACGAAACTAGTATTAGAAAAATCGATGTAGCTGTAGCCAAGTCGTTTGCTAATCAACAAAAGGCGGAAGAGTTGTTGGCAGGCATGACATTGTCTCAAAGTAAACGGGATTCAACAGAGTACCGTATGAAACATCGAGTGGTGAAGGAGGTGTTGAGTAAGCCATTAGCGTCCGCCTTTTTGAAATGTAGTTCCTTTAGTGGTGACATTAATGACGCGAGTACGATATATGGACATTTGTCGGAACTGTACAAGAGGGCATCACTAAATGGACCATCGCCTCATCAGCAAAGACCAGGAGACTTGGTCATAGTTCCAATCGCCAAGTTCCAAGATTGGATATTCCATGGGCTCATGAACATGGTGTAAAGAATTCAACCAGTCGTAGTCGATAGTATTTATTAGTACATCATATTTATTGGAAGCGCAACAGCATGCATACCATTATATATAATAGAACAACCGTATCACAAAAATTTGCCGGAATGTCGTCATTTTGTATAGTTGAGCTGTATTTATATTATGGATATGTACAGCGTTCTACGACATCTTTTTCAAGCCTTGGGCAGCTGGTTTGCGATACTTGGATAGAAGTCGGTCTTCCACCTTTTCCAATTCCCAAGCATGCTGTGCTAAATCCAGATATTCCTTTTCAGATTTAAACATTTTAACTACCTCTGAGGGCTGCTGCATTGGATTTTGTTGAGACATCTGCATCTGCCCTGGAAGTGAGTCCTGTTTGCGAGTAAAGAGAAATTAGCTTCGTCAGTAATCGGGTACCAAGGTACCGGATTTTAAATAGAGTAAGGAATAACTACCTTGAGGCCGTCCGCAGCTTGAAGCAAAGAAGTTGAAAGAAAGTGAGTATTAGTTTAAAAGAACCAAATTATACAGCTTCACAACACAAGAAGTTAGGCAAATTTGCTACCATTTTCTTCACCCAAAACGAGCGTATAGATGGATCTCAGACCAAACAAGTTCAAAAAGTACCACGAGAGCGACGAGACCCAGGATACATCCATATCGGCTGTCTCAATCCCTCGTTGCAACATGGATTTGAATCGTACTGTCAAAGGGAATGGCAGTTTAACTAGATATCAAGAAAGGTTGTCTCATTAGCTGTGATTCAACAGATACTACCCTTCTTCTCGCGTCGAGCAAGTTGATCGAAGAATACAACAGTTGCCCGCAGAGTGTGAAACAACTGCGTGGAAGTAAAATAAAGAAGCAGGACACAACAAGCACTTACTCAATACAAATCCTGAAAAGAAGAAGGTGATCCAAGACATGATGACCGCTTGAGGCACCATCATTGTCATTTGTTTCTTCATGCCGTCCATCATGGCGTCCATAGAGTTTGGATCCATTGGGTTTGGCTGTGCAGCGAGATCCGCATTTGGATTTTTCAAGTATGATTTCCCTTCAAAGGCATTTGCCCAATAGTCTTTTCGAGACTTGAATGAGTGAGGTGGAATATCAGAAGCAGCTGGTGATCTGAGCAGCGATGATCTCAACAATGCTTGACTGAGGAGAGAATAAAGTTGGCATTAGTGGAAAGACGGCAGTACCCCCAGGAACACGGCGTAGTTACGTTTCTCTGATGCCACGAACAGATGTCTTTGGGGTTGAGTTCATGAGCTGAGTGGCATGATGCCTCAGTATTCCAACCATAATCATCGTAAGCATAATAGGTATGAGCACCCTTTTGACAAGAAGAAGTTGGATTAATGGCCTTCTTAGGGTGGAAGCATGTTCCAGGTATAATGTTGAATGTTTGTAAGATGGTGATGATGTTTATACCAGTCGCGTATAGCGGGGTCGAGATACATGTCACTATACAGTATATATAGAAGGATTCTTAGTTATGATAGGAGCAAGATACTGCTACGCGTTGCTCTTTGGTAGAATTGTCAAACAAAGTTCAAAAAACAATCTAGTTCAAACGTACGCTTGACTCGTCATTGCTTTAGAGACAGGGGCTAGCTTAAAGATTGCGACACCGGTAGTAGGTCGTATTACTCTGGTCGAGTATCCTTAGGTCTAGGGTGAGCTTTGAGCAGAATGCTGTGATTGTATATTGTGGTCCAGCATCTAACCTCGTCAGACCCTCTTGAATAGCTAGTTATGGCAGCCATGGATGTCGTCAACATCCAGCTTCAATCGCCACAAGCCACGATGTTGAAAGTAAGCAATTGTCAACATCAAACAGCAAAACATTGCCACAACACACAGAGACTCCCATTCAGTTTCTTTCAAGGTGCGAATACCCAAGCAAGGTCACTGATTCTTGCATGTCTGCTTTCTTCAAATAGGACTTGATCAAACAAAGGCTGGTCAAAGAGGGACTCGAAAATCACCAAGAAGTCCTGTCGGATTTCTTGGTCGTGATGCTTGCAAACAAAAAGAGAGAAGGCCAGGTCTCAAAAGGTATTCTGCCTGCTATCGTTGAATTGTATATTCTCGGCCAGTCTCGAACATCGCTTCTCCATCACAGAACTCATTGAAATCATTGGAGAGAACGCATTGCCTCAAGACTTTGTACCGTGGCTCTTTGAAACTGCTATAAATGTAGAACAAGGAGAGCCCGTCGTCAAGAGAGAAGCCATCGAAGTAGAACTCGAATCGCGAAAGCAGAACGGTGAAAACAAACCGGTTCCACAATCAAGGCGAAGGGAACAGCCTCGCTCTCAACAGCAACGCACTCGAAATGTAAATATGGACGATATATTGAATCGCTTGGGGCCACGTACTTCTTCAGGCAGACAAGCGCTCTTTGGAAGAACACCAAACCATAGACATAATCCCTATAATAATCAGGTTCGCTCTCTACCATCAGTCCGACCATACGAACCAGACGTCAACATGGTGATACAGTATGACGATATATATAGCTATCCACAACAAACAAAACAACAGCGACAACTGTATCATCAACGTACAACGATCCCGCAACTATTGGTACCTCCTACTTCAGAAATACGATGCGTGTACTTCCCATATTGTAACGCCATCAATTGTGTATTTCACCACCCAAGTGTGGTATGCCCCTACTTTCCCTCTTGTCGATTCGGCAGCGACGATTGCAAGTATATTCATCCAGCTCAACCATTATGTAAATTCGGAGCCTTCTGTCGAAACGCAGCATGTGAATTTGCACATTTCTCCCCAACGGCATATGGGCAAAGTGGTGCTGTCAAGAAATGTCGCTTCGGAGCACGGTGCTCGAAAGAAACCTGTAAATATAGTCATCCGCCAGGTCATAATACCAACACCAGCAAAAACAACACAGCAGCACCATCAGACCCCTCGACGACGAAGTGCAAGTTTGAACCCTTTTGTGGTAACAAATCTTGCTTATTTATGCATAGTGGACCACAGGAAACAGCTGCACAAATCGTTGCAATCCAAAATCGCACCAAGCAGGAATAATACAAAAAGTATCTATCGACTGTAGTAGGAAATGGCTATCGCGGAAATTCTAGCTTTAGTGAAATCTTTGCACATCAATACAAATGTAACCTCCGAGCAATTTGACGGAGTAATTTGGCCCCAGCGCATAACAACCAGTTTGTTTTTCAGACTTGCCTTGTTTTAAATGGTGTTTTTTATCGTACAAGCTACTAGTTTTCTTATCATATTTGGCTTTTTTAACTTTGTTTACAGACTATTGATTCGACCATTGACCGTATCCCTGAGTGCGATTAGCAAGCCCTTGTTGCCCAGCATACGAATATTGCTGCATAGGATACTGTTGAGTATAATATCCTTGCTGTGGCTGTTGTTGCTGCTGTGCTTGTTGTTGTTGAGCTTGTTGGGCCTGTTGTTGTGACTGCTGAGAGGTCATAAACGCGGCACCAGCCAAATGCTGCGATGTGTTCGAGGCCATTCCAACTGGTTGTTGCGACAATGAAGCATATGCCTGTTGTTGTGATGATGGATTCAGCTGTGATGGAGTGGTCATAGCTGGGAGAGACGAATAATTTCGATTAGATGAATCTGCATAGCGAGCACCAGATCTACCAGCATTCTTATAGTCTTGTTGTTGCTGCTGTTGTTGTTGCTGTTGTTGTTGAGGAGACGAGGCACCAGGTGGCTTGGATCCAGAGACCTATGAAATGGATGAGTGAGTTTGCGCTGTCATCCAATTTGACAACGGTACCGACATCTACTCAATCGTTAACTTCACAGTTTCCAGGAACCTTACCGGTGCTTGAGCCTGACCACCAGCGGCACTGACCTGACCAAAACCAGCAAACCCTGGGACTACACCTCCATATGCGCCAGGAGCAGCGTTGGATTTATAACTATTTTCACTATCCTCATACCCATACATCTGATTCTGACCATATGCACCATATGCTGTACCCATTTTATTACCGGCTACTTGCTGAGCACCTGGAGCAGACGAAGTTGGATATGCTGGATACATGGCTTTGGGTGCAAATGGCTGAGTGTATTGGGCACCGTACGGCGTTTGATACTGTTGAGGTGGTTGGGGCAAATAATACTGTGGAAAATAGTATGGCATGGCGTACCCTTGTTGTTGCTGTTGCTGCTGCTGTTGCTGTTGTTGTAGAGCAGACTGTTGCTGTAATGCAGATTGTTGTTGTAGGGCAGATTGTTGTTGTAGTTGGTGTCCTTGTTGATTGGGGCCACTATTAACTTGTCCCAGTGGTCCAGCTGGCGACGAAGTGGCTATAGATTGCTGATGAGGCATTTGCATTGCAGCAGTTACAGATGTATGGAGAGACGGTTGAGCTACGGTGACCATGGGTTCCTGATACTTCGGTGGAGCTTGTTGTGTTGACAAGGGACCAGTTGGAGCAGATGTTTGACCATAATTGTCGTAATATCCCATGACACCTCTATTTTCAGCACCCCAAGCAGCATACTCGTTTGGAACACCACCCATCCCAAAGCCAGTTAGCTGCACCAGTTGTTGAGCAAAAGCATTCGCATCTGGAACAGACATTGGTCCTCCAGGAGCGACTCCTATCATGGTTTGAAGACCTGGCGCGACACCTAATGTTTGCATTTGGACTGGTAGCTGAGGCATAGCTGCTGCGGCTACGGCACCTGTTCTTTGTGATTGACCATAATTATTTAAGGAGGGGACAGGCTGGATTGGAGCAGCAATTTCTAAAGCCTTTGGTAGATTATTTACAGGAAGTGAGTTTTGGGGTGCTTCCTCTACTACGGCTTTGCTTTCGTAGTCGGCCGTTTCTTCGTCACCGACAGATCCAAAGCGTAATCCAATGCTAGATACACCATTATTTACAGGAGCTACACCACCATTCGATGGCATGACTAGAGGGGCATCTTGTTTGGCAGGTTTTCTAGGTTGGACTACTCGGTTTGATTGTTGTGGCTGCTGTTGCTGACTGGCGCTGGCAGCATTAGTGGGTTGTTTATTTAGACCTGGTGGTGGACGTGAAGGTGGTAAACTTTCCTGTACTAAATCTGCCTCTTTTTGCTGTTGTTGATGTTGCGGTGTGGAAGATGGTAGAGGAGTAGCACTAGTGGAGGTAGTTGTCGTTGGAGGAGGTGCTATAGTTGTAGGTTCAGCAACGTTAGACTGTTGGCCGGTGCTACTGACGGCATTGAGACTAGTGACAGGTTGCTGTCCTGGATTATTATTGACAGCTTGTTCTCGTTCTCGGTCGCGAGCAGCTTTTGGACCTGGAGGTAACTTATGTGTCATTGGTTGCATGGCGAGTCTGGTAGTGGTTTCTTTACTATTAAATCCCTCTCTGTTGGGATGAGAAGCTGGTTTTGATGGAGCTGCACTAGCAGGAGCAGCAACCGGCACTGGTGCCGGTGTAACTGGTGGTGCTGTTGCAACTTGTACAGGAATTGGATCAGGATTGACTACTTTCGCCCATGACGTTCCACCTGTAGCCATTTTGGTAGACTTTGCAGGAGTTCGAGTCGATGGGATTGATGATTGAGTAGAATTATCCTTTTCTATATTCGTGGCGGGAGCAGTAACAGCTGTAGTTGTTGATGTCGCTTTTGGTTCAACAGCAACAGAGTTGTGAGATGCTTCTGAAGATAGCGGACCATTGCGACGATCAGACGAAGGAGCCCATGCAGTCGACTCTTTGCCACCCCGTTTACGATTCCATCCACCTCGATCAGAGCTGCCTTGGTCATTCCTTGGTTTACGAGGATGACCTCGAGATTTATCTACAATATGGGGAGGTTGGTCTGTGCTGCTTGTAGCAGTACTGGCGGAAGGAGGAGCGATAGGTGAGGTGGTTTGATCAGGGCTACTCCACTTGGTTTCACCCCATGCAGCGTCATTTTCTGTAACTGGAGCAGGAGTATCACCCCATGAAGCTTCTGCAGTTTCAGGTTTTACCTCCCAATCTGGTGAGCCAGTAGTAGCAGTGGTCGAAATAGGTGCATCTGCGGCAACCCAACCATCGACGACGGCAATAGGTTCCTGGCCGTTTTCTTGGTTTTTACTGGCGTCACGATGATTGCTATGTGTGAATCCACCTGAATAGCCACCACGACCGCGACCAGCTCCACGGAAGCCACCGCGACTTCTTCCAGTACCTATGTGGGCAAGAGTGAGAGTGTGGGAGGACTTAGGTTGAATCTTTGGGGCTCCAGAACAAGTCCAAAGTTGGGACGTACCTCTAGTAGGCCTTGAATCAGGATTTTCGCCATAGTTTGGTTTGAAGCCAGCATCCTTTTTATCTTTTCTCTTTGCCTTGTTGACTTCACCCCACTTTTCTCCATGACCTGATATGAGTGGATGGAAATAGACGTTTAAAATCAGGTTGATCTTGTCCAAAGAAATAGATTCGATATGTTGTATAGTGTGTAATGTTGGGAGTGCCCCTCAGACGTACCTTGACTGATTCTGTCGACAGCAGTATGTACATCACCCTGGACCTCCTCGAGGATGGTGAGCAAGTCAGCATCGGACCAATTAGACTGAAAGACTTCTTTTAGAGTTTGCAATTCACGTCCATAGGTGATTGAGAGTCTGGCGAATGCTTGGTCCTGTTCAGTATTGGGTGATGGAGCAGCCTGATGAGCAGACGAGGAAGGAGCAGGAGGATGATTTCTGGCCGTATTTTGGTGTTTATTATTGTGTCTTTGGCGGCCAGGTATTCCTGGGGATTCTGAAGATGCCATCATCAAAAAGTGGGTTGGTTATTTTTGATGCCGTGATGCCCGGGCTCTCAGTGTCTTGTAGCTTGATGATTACAGTATTAAATGCGCAACAAATCTAATACTAGATGGATGTGTTATTATAGCTAATGAATAGGGCAACAGAAAGGACTAGTCCAAGTTTTCTACTTTTTACTAGGTGGGTTTTGCTTTTGGATGACTTGCCTTGCAAAAGGGAATCGGGCTTGGAAGCCAGCAGTCTTTTTGCACTTGATAATGAGCCTTGCTAATGTCAATCTAAGGTGGCAATCCTTCGTCTTGCCCCCTAATGCCAAAAAAGCGAACGAGTTTTGATGACTATTGGGACTGCTGCGAACGGATGAAAACTAGGAGGCCAATAACGTCAGCGCTATGAGGGTGGAATTATTCACTAATTTTGCATCTACCAACGCGTCCAAAGCTTCAATTCTCGTCAAGTTTCTTGTCTCTTCAAGCTTGATTTTCTTGAGGGAGTCATCAACAAAAACAAGAGAGAGATATCTTCCAAGGACAAGTATAGGCACCAATTGAAAGAATCTGCAAATATGGCCAATCCAGATGCGGCGGACGTCGTCATCGATGTCACCAAACTCACGCCTCTTTCGCCTGAAGTCATCTCACGACAAGCTACCATCAACATTGGTAAGACATACATACAATCAATATTCAATATTATTCTCTTTCTGTTAACAATCCAGGCAAATGGATCATCCTCGATACAGCCTATGGAATGTTTGTGCGCATCTTGCTGGCAAATTGCACCTTGAAAAAAAGCTGTCATCAACAATTCAATCCCTCTTTTATGAGACAAGGTCCAGCCATTCTCACATCCCATTCTTCCTCTATTTACAGGTACTATTGGTCACGTCGCTCATGGTAAATCTACCGTCGTAAAGGCCATCTCTGGTGTCCAAACAGTTAGATTCAAGAATGAATTGGAACGAAACATCACAATCAAGTTGGGTTATGCTAATGCAAAGGTACTTGGTCATCCTACTCTCATTGCTCTTACATGTACACATAACACATCGAATGGCTATCAAACTCGTCATGCTTGTCAATATTTGCAATCATTCTGAAGCCATGCATTACCATCTCTCATTAGACCCCTTTGCTTAAATACTAAACTTTCAACTTAGATATTTAAATGTGATGAGCCTGCTTGCCCTAGACCAGGATGCTACAAATCCTACAAGAGCGACAAGGATGATGGTTTCCCTTGTGAACGTGTAGGCTGCATGGGTCGAATGAGACTGATACGGTAAGCTCACTCAAACACCATATGTAGATATGAGTTGCAGACACTGAATGCTGTGACTCGAACCATTCGCAAGCAAACTCAACACTTAACGGGTTATTATCCATCAAGCAACACTCAATAAATTCTTTCTTGGCTAGGCACGTATCATTCGTGGATTGCCCGGGTCACGATGTACTCATGGCGACCATGTTGAACGGTGCCGCTGTCATGGACGCTGCTCTACTATTGATTGCTGCAAACGAAACTTGTCCTCAACCTCAAACAAAAGAGCACCTGGCAGCTATCGAAATGATGAAGCTGGAACACATCATCATCATTCAAAACAAGATCGATCTGATCAAGGAAGACGCTGCTCTAGAACACTATGAAAGCATTCGAAAGTTTGTCGCTGGAACCCCTGCAAACAATGCTCCCATCATCCCCATTTCTGCTCAACTAAAGTATAATATAGATGCAGTCAACGAATATATTGTAAAAAAGATTCCGATTCCCCCAAGAGACTTTACATCCCCACCACGGTTGATTGTCATTCGATCATTCGATGTCAACAAACCTGGTGCCGAAGTCAACGACCTAAAAGGTGGGGTAGCAGGTGGATCTATATTAAGAGGTGTATTGAGATTGGGTGACGAAATAGAGGTACGACCCGGTATTGTTAGCAAGGACTCGGAGGGGAGAATCAAATGTAGACCGCTCTTCTCTCGTATCGTATCATTATTCGCCGAAAGCAACGACTTGAAGTTTGCTGTACCTGGTGGGCTTATTGGTGTTGGAACTCGAGTAGATCCAACTCTTTGTCGAGCAGATCGTTTAGTCGGCCAAGTACTCGGCTCCGCCAGTGCTCTACCAGCTATATTTACAGAGTTGGAAATATCATATACGCTTCTTCGAAGATTATTAGGTGTCAAGACGGATGACAAAAAGGAAACCAAGGTACAAAAACTCGCCAAAAATGAAGTATTGATGGTCAATGTCGGAAGTACATCTACAGGAGGACGGGTCGTATCAGTCAAGGAATCAGCCAAGGAAGAACGAGTGGCCAAAATATTACTGAATACTCCAACCTGTACCGAAATTGGTGAAAACATTGCTCTCAGTCGTCGTATTGACAAGCACTGGAGGTAAGTTGTTTTAAAAAATGTAGTTTTGGAATTGTTTGAGGGTTTGGTTATGTTTTTGAGGCACTGGCTTATGGTCAGGTTTGAGTTTCTACCAGGGCTGCTTGCTTGTGCTGACCCATCACGGTTGTTTAGGTTGATTGGACGAGGCAAGATTAAACGAGGAAGCACAATCGAACTAGAGTAAAACGCTATTTGTATCTCTCCCTTATAAAAATCAACTTTTCACACTGGATTTTACCTGACAATGAAGGTGCGCGGAACTGTCTTGGTCAAAACTTCAAAAGTTCTCACTTGCTTGTGGCTCGATTGTGCCCTCCCTCTGCGTGCAGATAGATCATTCGGAATGAAATTCAAAATCATAGCTCTAAAGGGGTGTTGCTGTAGTCTGCGCTGAGAATCAAATACGAGTCGCAGTGTCCGATGTACTACACTGTCACTTTTTCGCAACTCAGCTCCTCAATCGCAAACACTAACATGACCTTCGCAGTTGGAAGCTTAGCGCCAAACCTTGGTGCCGTACCTGGTGGACAACAGAGTGGTACTAGTAGTGCTACTGCCAGCCCCAATAGGATTGCTGTTGCTCAACCCAGACCTCAGCAGCAACAACAGTCGTTATCTGGTTCCTCTTGGACTCGAGCCAGCGTCTTGGCCTCTGGACGTGTTGATGGTATGTCTCGAGTCTGGTTTCTTTTTCGTCGGATATCCTACTTCGCCGACGCTGTTATCATCAACATCAATAATACTAGGTCGGAAAGGCCCACAAGGTGTTAAAGCTTCGTCTTTATCGGGGCACAACAACATTCCGCCGATAGATAGTACAGACGATACCAATCTATCAGAGTCAGAGCCGCTAATTAGCTCCCAGCAACGAAGATCTGCTGGCCCGTACATTCCTCAACCTCAATCTGTGCAAGAAATCGGTGAAGAAGATGGAACAGCCGCTAATTGTTGCTCATGTGTAATATGCTAAACTTGTAAATTATAACACCAAACTACTGATCATCGAGTGTTTGATCTCTGTCCGTTTCCGTACCGCGATAAACTTATGCATTTGCTGAAAGGAGCTCTGAACATTCTCCAACGCCAAATGTCAAGTATGCCACCAACTGCGAAATTTGGTGGCTGGAAAAGTCCGATAACTGCAGAAATTCTCGCTGCTTCCACGATAACAATCCCTGAGGTGTTTTCAAATGGAGCTTCCACGTTTTATCACGTCGAGAACAGGCCATCGGAGGGTGGACGTGGTGTGCTAGTTCGCCACAACACTGATTCTTTGTACGTTTCGCAATCGTTGAACGTTGGAAGTGAAATTTCGTGACATCTCAGGTGTTGTAAAAGTTTGTTAGATCTGACACCACAGCCATGGAATGTACGGACGGGAGTTCATGAATACGGAGGCAATCCTGCAGTCGCTGGTATGTGGATTTTTCTTGGTACCTTGTAACCCCGTGTGTGAGCTTTCTTGATTCACCAAAACGTATTCTATGACAGCTGGTGATGTTGTTGTGTTTTCAGACTTCAAGCTTCGTCAATTGTTTCGTATTGATAAGGACTCTGAGATAAAGGCAATCACTCCGGGTATGTGTCATTTTTCAAAGTCGTTGGTTTGTCGTCGAGGTTTCGCAAACTCAACCCTCGATTGATAGAGACGTTGTCGGAACGTTTCGCCGACATATCCATTCATCCTTCCCTCAAGTACTTGGTATGCGTTCATGAAGTTCATGGACAAGACGAACATGATGTTACAAACCAGCTCTCTGTGGTCTCGTTGGACTCATCGTCAGTGAACAAACCGGTTGTTGTTGCTCCTTCACATGGACAACCTCACCGTGACTTTTACTCTGCGCCGCGCTTCTCTCCTGATGGGAAGCATCTTTGTTGGGTTGAGTGGGATCATGTAAGTGCTAACAATCTGTTATGACTGGCCAGCCATAACGCTAAATTGTCCTTGTAGCCTAATATGCCATGGACACGAACCAACCTCGTGGTGGCAGAATGGGATGGATCTAAAGTCCAAAACATACGCAAAGTTTCTGATGGCCAATCTTCCATAAGTCAACCTCGATGGTCAAGGAATGGCCAAAGTTTGCTCTACCTGTCTGATGAATCTGGATTCTATAATATTTACAGACATCATATAAACTCAAAGACGTCTTCAGCTGTCCTGAAACAACCCCTCAAGGCTGAATTTGGCTCGCCTGACTGGACGTTTGGAAACTCCACCTATGTTCCACTTCCAAATGATTCCATAATGGCATACTTCGTGGAATCTGGTGTTTCAAAATTATCACTCATCGATGCCAACGGTGGCCTCCGAATATTGTCCACCACATTTATAGATGTGAGTGGGTTGACTGTTGTGAACAGTGGTGAGAAGCCTGTCGTGTATTTCACAGCTGGAACGAAGACCGAGGGCAAATCTCTTTACAAGTTTGACATTGCTACTGAAACTGCGATAGTCGTAAAGAAAACGTCTGATGTTGACATTTCAGACCGATATATATCAGCCGCACAGTCTATCGAGTTTCCGACAGCCAATGGCAAAACGGCCTATGCCTATCTCTATTTGGTAGGTCGGCGGGCCGTAAAGTTTGTTCGGAATTCATATTGTTTTAAGTGGGGAGGCCTGGTTTTCTGATCACCATCGTCATTTCCTGATAGCCTAAAAATGATGATTACAAGGCACCAGACGGCGAGTTACCGCCATTGATACTACGCTGTCACGGTGGCCCAACGTCTCATTGTGTTGATTCACTCAGTTCAAGGATTCAATTCTACACTTCGAGAGGTTTCGCCTTTGTCGACGTCAATTATGGTAGCGATAAAAGCTTTCTGATACATATATAATCATGACATGTTCATCAAATCACTTCATTCATGTGGGTAGGGGGTAGCAGCAACTATGGCACAGAATATCGAGAGAGGTTGAACAACAAGTGGGGCGTCGTGGACCTAGAGGACTCTTGTGCGGTGGCTTTATATTTGGCCGAAAAGAATCTTGTTGATAGGAAAAGGTGGGCAAACCAATTACCACGTTACCTCGAATTTATTGCTAACACGGGTTGCCAATATTTTATATACAGACTCGCCATAACAGGAGGTTCTGCAGGCAAGTGATCAGCTAAAGAGCTGCTTAAACATGGAAACTTCGATTGCCCTGAAGCACGCTGCCCGTATGCTGGGGACGTTTGAGCAAACATCTGTCAAGCTGGCTTTTGATGTGCTGTCAAAGCTTCTGAGATCTTAAAAGAATACGTTTAGAAACAAGGCCTTAACTCGCTTCTTTCCCAGGTGGATACACGGTGCTTTGTTGCTTATGTTTCAGACCGGATGTCTTTACTGCTGGAGCCTCATCATATGGTTAGTTTTTGTGTGGGCTATTTTGAAGAATGCAATGTTCACCGTGTTCGCTCCACTGTAGGCGTTTCAGATTTGGTATCTCTCTTCCAATTCACGCATAAGGTAAGGATCAATCGCTGGCCACAGAGAACTTAAGTATATCATGACAAGAAGTAACTCACTCGCTCACCACTTGCAGTTCGAATCACACTATCTTGAAATGCTGATTGGAGGAACGCCAACAACAGCCGCAGAATTGTACCATGATAGGTCGCCCATTCATTTTGCGTAAGTCTACGATGAGGGGTTTCGTAGGTTGTCTTTGCTGTCTATTAATCACTGTGTTCTTTGTCAGCGACAAGATCAAGGCTCCATTGCTTGTATTGCAAGGCACAGAAGATCGCGTGGTGCCTCCATCGCAGTCACAAGCCATTGTTGATTCAATTACCCACAATGGTGGCCTTGTCAAGTATGTTTTGATGGAAGGAGAAGGTCACGGCTTCCGAAAAAGCGAAAATATTGTAAAATCTGTAAATGAGGAGTTGCATTGGTACCAAACGGTGTTCAAAACCGGTGATTCCGAATGAAACGGATATATTGGCCGAATTGTTGTAAAAATAACACAAGACAACGGATTCTTACCTGAATAAGCACTCTTTGAAAACATAGAAATAAATGTCTTCATTGGAACAAGTTAGCTCACTCGTCGGTGTGTGGTTTTGCCCAACGAGTATTGTGTAACCAGACAAAAATACCTGCAGAAATGGGCGTTCGCTTGCTGCATGCGCCTCTTTCTCCGTATGGAGTGGTACGCCCGTACCGAAACGTTTCCAGTCTGTGTACTCTCCTCCTTCACTTTGCGGTTGATCGCTGACTTTCGCTGATACATTAAATAGAAAGTGAAACTGGCCCTTTATCTGAAGGATGTGCCATTCACAATCGAAAATACGATGCCAACTTCTCTGGCAAAGTCAAATCCCAGAGCTGAGGTATTGACCTTTCGATTTACAAATGTGGTGGGCAAGGTCCATGTGTTCATCAACGAACAACACTGCCAACATTCTTCAAGATAACAATCCTTTCAACATTCAACTTCTTTTTGTAGGTTCCCATCTTGTTGGATGGAGAACTTGTGATTTATGACTCTGGTGTCATTGTGAACTACCTCGAGGATAAATATCCTTCTCCTAGCCTGTTTCCTAAATCTGCCGCACAGAGGGCCAAGTGTCGCATCGTCGCCGATGTTTGCGATACGACCATTGAAGCTATATTTTGGGGTAAGGCTCCCATCTTCACGTTACCCTGTCTCAAGTCCCTTTGCTAAACGTCCCGGTCTAACAAGGCATGAATGAAATCCTGGCCTTCAAGCGTGCTAGTGGAGAGCAAAGAGACAAGATGCTAGCAACGGCTCGCCAGCAAGCAGATCAGTACTTTGACTGGCTGTCTGCACAGCTTGGGAATGACGAGTGGTTTGGAGGTGAAGACTTTGGTTACGCTGATATATCAGTGGTTCCGCAAGGTAAGAACGTGCCAGCCTCATTTTTCAAAGTTTTCCAGGTTTCTTAACATATCCCACCTAGTAATTACGGCTAGTGCTTTCCGCATAACACCAAAGCCAGGCTCAAATCTTGCAAAGTGGTGGGTGCGTGCTCAAAAGCGAACAAGTGTTGCTAGAGTTCTCGCTGAAACAATCGGGGAGCGTGACACGATGAAGAGAGCTGCAGCCAGTGCCGCTACAAACACGTCCTTTAAACGCCAATGTGAGTTTTCCTAGATTTACTGGTCCATTTACAACAACTACGTTCTAAGACCAATTCTTTGGACCAGATCGTGACCACAGGTTGGAATGGATGGTTCGATCGGGAGGAGCGAGTATTTTGATGGAAGGGTTGAAGAAGGGCAACGTTCGATTTACATCAGACGAGGCTTTTGGAGCTGGGGTGGGGGTATCAAGCAAGCTGTAGTCTTAAACAAAAATCACGCTTCTCTCAATTTTGTACCGCGAAATGCTGCACAATTTGACTTCTAGATATAAATTTCAACAAAACCGTGCCGAAACTTCAACAAAACCGTGCCAAAACTCTAAAATAAAATTGATAAATACAACCAGGTTGAGGAGTAGCTCAAATAGCACAATGCCTTAGTTGAGCACTCTCCGGTATCCAGGAGCCTATATATTCATAGTTTACTAGGTGGCTTCTCACGAGTGGGTCTGGTAAATGACCTCAAAGAGTGCCTTCTCGCTTTTGAGAGACTTCCTCAACACAACAAGAAGGAGAAATGACCAGACCGACAATTATAAATCATCATCATCTCCAAGTCAGGCTCAGGATGGCACTTTGGACACATCAACAATCTCAAAACGAAAGCCTCTCTTTGGGCTGTTTGTCTCATCTGCTACCGAGACTGCCGACACCACTGCCGATGGATTGTCGTCACTTAGCTTGCCACTATCTATAACCTCCTCTTCAACTTCCTCGTCGACAGAAATCGAATCTCCAAGCCAAAGACCGAAATCCATATTAAAAAACCACAGCAGCACACCGTCACTTCAGTCCTCAGATACATCCTCATCCGACACACTACAGAAATCAATGAATAGAACACGTACAACAAGATGGCTAGATTTGCAAAAGAGACAGAACTATACGACGAACGATCAAAGCTCACACGACTACTATAAGAATAAGACAGAAGCTGATCATCATATGGACAAGGAAACACTGAAAGCTCGGCAAGTCGGATCCGTATCAGAAGGCTGTAGCATCTTGAACCCATCGCAAGGCTGTAAAAAGTCACCGTGTCTCTCAATGTCATCTGCAGGCCACAATTCCCATAAAAATAGGAATAGCAGGTTACCGTATACTCCCAGAATGTCGTTGGATCCTGCCAAAGTGCATCACCCTCGGCTCCGACGTATGCAACAAACCCTGTAAAAATAATGAATCCACAATAGTCATCGTCTCATTACTGATGACAAAAATCTCATAAGCATAATATTTGTTTGTAGAATAAAATATGTCTATCTCTGTACATTTCTTTCTTGTTGTGGAGAAGACTTCTCTTCAAACGTCCAATTTTACAATTCGTTCAACCAGCTCAAGAACATTTAGCTGACCGGTCTAGCAATAATGGAAGGTAGCAGCAGATTCCATTATGAGCACCTACTTCCTCCGAGTTGGAAGACAGCAGTAACAAGCTGGATCGCCGAAGACACACCTTCGTTCGACTTTGGCGGCTACGTCGTCGGAGAATCAGAGCAAGTCGCCATTCTCTATGGGAAAGCTCAAGTAAATTGATCATTTCGTGCGCTCCGAGTCTGGATTCTCTTGAAAGTACTTTTATTTGCAGACATCTGACAACATGTTTTTGTTTTTGTCACTGCAGGGAATGTTGGCAGGCGTCCCCTTTTTTGACGAGATCTTCAAGCAGGTTGATTGCAAGTAAAGTATCCACTCGTTGCATTACTGGCGCTTTAGCGCCATCATTCGTTTCTTGCCTAAAGTCAAGAATCTAATGTTGACTCACACGTATTGCTTACAGAGTGGAATGGTCACTTCATGAAGGAGACTTGGTCAATCCTGGTCCAAATGGACGCATAGAAGTCGCTCGTGTACATGGAAAAGCTCGTAATGTGCTGCTGGGTGAACGCCCTGCTTTAAATATGTTGGCAAGAGCTAGTGGTATTGCTACCAGGTATGAGACTCGCAGAGCTACGCTTTCGAATCATTATGTCTTGTATTACAGTTGGAAAGCATCGATGAGGCTGACGATTACTCCTTGGCGCAAAGGTCGAAGAGACTAGTGGATTTAAAAACCCAGAAAGGATGGTCTGGTATTATTGCTGGAACTAGAAAAACAACTCCAGGTCAGCATGGAAATCTCCATTTCACAGATCTTGAGTATCTGCGGCCTATAATACAATTAAGTCTCTCGCTTGCAACCCATCTCACAACTTGTATTCTTTCCTGACTATCCAGGCTTTCGTCTGGTGGAAAAGTACGCCATGCTGGTTGGTGGAGCAGACACTCACCGGATAGACCTGTCTTCAATGATTATGTTGAAAGACAATCATGTGTGGGCAACTGGTCAGTATTGTTTATCTTCACAGCGCTAATGATAGACCAGAACTCGACAGAAAATCCCACCTCAATCTCATACTTTCCAGGCTCTATAACGAAAGCAGTTGAAGCAGCAAGAATGGTTGGCGGATTTGCCATGAAGATTGAAGTAGAATGCCGATCTGAAGAGGAAGCCGATGAAGCCATCGCTGCTGGTGCCGATATTGTCATGTTGGATAATTTCAAAGGTGTCAAGTTGTTTGAAAGTGCCGCATCACTCAAGAAACGATGGGCTGGAAAGGCCAAATTTTACATTGAGGGAAGCGGCGGGATAACTGAAGAAACCGTCCTGGATTACTTTTCTCCAGGTTCGTTTACATTTCTCCATGCTCGCACACAACAATATTGTAGAATGGGAAATGAGTTCTCATCGGGTTTTCTATACAGATGTTGACATCCTATCATTTGGTTCTCTAACTCAAGGAGCCCCTTTCATTGATTTCTCTCTGAAAATTCAACCAAAAGCTTAAACCCTTACGCTTTGAAACAAATGCATGAGTAGCAATATGAATTGTTTAGGTATTTACAATAAAACTTAGTAAAACATTGATGACTCGTAGATCGCATCTGGCGAAACGAGGATGTGGTTTGAAACCATTTAATTAAAAGATGTTCATGTTCTATTTGCATACCTACATTATATTTTGGTTTCTTCGGGGTTTTATATTGTCTCCTTGGCAACTTTGGCTGCGGCACGTTTAGATTTAATCGACTTTGTGATGGCAATACCAATGACAGAGCTTCCAATAATGCATGATCCAACGATACTCCAAACATTGGGCGGTGTGTTAAAAGCAATCCAATCAAAGACGAAAGCAAAGACGACTCCTATATAATTCATAGCAGATGCGCGCCCCGCAGTCTCTCGCTTCAGACTCTCAGTCATTAACAGCTGACCGGCAAATCCTGAGATGGCAATGAGCGAGAGGAATCCAAAAGTCGAGGCGCTTGTAGGTAGAACCCAGGTCTCTGGCATAAAAGGAATTGTGAAGAGGCTCAGAGTCCCAGACACAAAGGAGAAATAATTCAGTATGTTTAAAGGATGCACTTTGGCTTTCGTAGTCATGAATCTGATGCTGATGTATGCTGAAGTGGCGAACAGGCAGCCGATGAGCGATAGTATCACACCGATTATACGATCTTCTTCATTTGGGGTAGTGATTGTTGCCATGTTTGTTGGCAAAGAGTCATTAAGAGTGCTGATGGCGAGTAGCATTCTCGTTGGCGTAGAAAGATTGAGGATTTCGGTCAAGTTATAATACGGGTCCGTGGTTATAGTGACGGAAGCCAAGGAACCAAATATGAAGGTAGGTCTGGCGACGAATACAACACCGATTAGGGACACAACACCAGCAATTGCATCTGGGATTTCAAACGGCTCTTTCAAGATGAGCGATGCTGCTATGGCAGTAAACATTGGTGCCAAGAATCCTAGTACCTGAATTTGTAAGTTTTCAAGTGAGCCATACACGAAAATTGATTCCGAAACGAGTAGTTGCGCCGATTTCAATCAAAACATCGGGAAACATACAGTTGAGTCAGACAAACTGAGTTTCTGCACTGCTAGCCAAGCTACAGTTATGCCAAGAAATCCAGTCAGCCCCCGGAGGACTAGTAGTCTTCTAACACCTTGTGGGCCCAGAAAGTCGTGAATCTTGTTCATTCCTTGGCAAAGCATGAGCAACACGGAAAAGATCAAGATTGAAAATGAGCGAATAAAGACCTAGCAGAGACGCTTCAAGTAAGAATTTTTTGGCATCGAATCGTCATTTCATAAAGCAAATGATCGTTTCATACCATTTCGAAAAGCGGAATCTTTTGCTCAGTGTTGCTGGAGCTGAGACTCTTTACCGCAAAGTTCAATAGCGAAAACATTAGAGCGGCTCCCAACATGTAAATAAGGCCGAGATTTGTAGATAAGCAATTTCTTGATTGATTAGATGGTGGAGGTCTGGATTCGTCCTTCATTGATACGACACTATTCTGTACGCTAAATTTTACATGGTCTAGAGTGGAGGATCTTGTCATGGGTCTGACAAGACTTTTTTTTAGATCAGAAAGGTCTCCGTAGAGAGAATCGTTGTCACCCGTGGTGTCAGCGGCATCGTCATCTATATCTGTTTGGATGCTGTGGATGATATCGTCAATCTCGTCAGCACACAGTGGAGCATAGCGAGAATTTCCGTTCTTGGATGAAGCAGCTATGATCTGGTTTTGTTGGAATTGCGATTGCGTGGGGACTTGAGTAGCACTTGGGGTTTCGTGATTGTTGTAAATAGAGGAGCGCGGCGAGTTTAATTCGCTCAGCGATAATAGTTCATAAGAAGGATGGGGCATTTGTACGGAAGGCGTTGACAGTTGTGGCAGAAGGGAAAGAGGAAAAAGGTTGAAGGTTAACGATTTGGTGGTGTGGGTTGAGGTTGATGTGTCAGCCACGAGGGGGACGAGCGGGAGGCAGCCTTGTCGTTGCAGCGTATCACGTAGACAATCAAAATAATTATACAGGAAAGAGCAGCAGATCATCTAGGATCCTAAGGGGGAGGGAGAGCAAAGATACAGAATTGATCTCCAACAGATGGGGATAGATGCAAACAAGGACATGGCTTAAAATATACATTGCGACATCCAGCTATGTGATGCACACCAGATCCAGACTGATCCCGACACAGAAATGTACGCTTTGTAGCAAAGTCACGTTACATTCACGAGAACGGCAAGAAAGGGAGGTTCAACCAACAAGGACTCCACCATCATCACCCTGGATCATCACGTGCATCTCCTGTGCTTTGATAGTGTTTTAGCTGGTGGAATCTGTCGACTTGGTCTGAAGGTGGTGCAGTCATTATGGGAACAGCTGGAATGTCAATATATCAACGCTCTGTTCTCAGCGACTAGTACGTGGTAATCATGACGCTCATTGTCAATACTCATCTCTGTTTCCATTAATCCACAAACCCATTGGATGGCATCCAATTTGTATCGCTGTGAATATTTCAATTTGAATTAGAAAGGCTGAAATAGTTCCAGGTAATAAACATTGATTTCTTGTCTTTTTGTTATCTATTTGTTGTCTAGTTGGTATTACTCGGTCACTCACTCCACACTCGCCTATTCGTTCACCCACCTAAACAAACATTCTCATTTTCTATTGACGGATAATGATCACCCTATACATCGTACCCTCTTCTTTGAAGCCAACAACCTCCTCAAACTGGGCATACTACCTGTCATCGTATTCGATCCAACCGTAAAGAAGCGAGGACATTGGGCAAGCGCTGGGAAGGAAGCAGACGTAAGATATCAGCATGTTTATACCCCCACACCATCAAACAATATTTGCGAATCTAGGATTTCAAAATATTACGTGTAGCCCTCGGGCTCCTGACAAGAGTGGCAAGTTGAAACAGTCAGCCCATGGATACATATTTAACAATTTCTTTATTAGGCTCCTAGTGAAGCTGAAGCTGAATGTGCACGACTGTGTTATACTGGCATAGTTGATGCTGTCCTCACAGACGATGGAGATGCCCTCTTGATGGGTGCTCCTGGCATTATTCGTAACTGGACAAAGTCTACCTCAGAGAACGACGCCGTTGATATTTATGTTATCAAGGACATCGGGCAAAAGGTAGGATGGGATCGCGAAGGTAACTAAAATTCGACATCAACAAGTCGGCAAATAAATTCCTCGGATATGTTATTGATGAACTAACACCCAATTTAAATTTTTAATTTAATCTTCAGGCTTGATTCTTTTTGCTCTTCTGACAGGCTCTGATTATGGTAGTACAGGATTACAAGGAATCGGGGATTGCTAAACAGCTTGTAAATATGGGCGTGGGAAGTGGTATAACAGCAGCTGCTCAGGCTTCCAATGACAATGACGGGCACGCCATAGAAGTTTGGAAGGCCAAATATCTTGCCCAGATTAATCTACTCAACCCAAGGCTCGTCGTTAGTCCGGATTGGCCCAATATTGAAGTCATTTTGGCATTCGCTCACCCTCGAACCAATGAAACATCGTCAGCCAAACGAGGCAAAGAGCTTCAGCAATTACTCGCAAATTCTTTTGAGAGAATGACGCCAAATCTGGACGGAATATTTCGGTATGACTTTCAAGGGATTTAGCTGAGGCTTAATTCTCTCATTTGCATAAGTGGTCCCGCAAATACATTGAAAGGGATGCTAAAATCTGCCATACAAAGTTCCGGAACACGTTGTACTCATCGCTGCGGCTGTTCAGAAAATACGCTTCAATGCTAAATCAACCAACCCTACATACAAGTGTAATGATTGAGGCTAAATAGCGAACCAGAATGGTAGATAATGTACGACAATATCGTGTGAAGTGGCACGACTCTATGGTTGTAGAGATCCCACCCGCCATTTTATCATACCCGTTTATGATCGTACCTCCAAAGGATGATGGTATTCCGCCTTCTCAGACCCAATCCCAACCAATGAGTCAAGCTTCCGATAATGACGGTGATAGATTGATGAAGCTCAGCTGGATAGAAAGTAATCCAGTAACAGCATGTGCACTAGGTATCGCCAAAGAATACGAAAATAAGCAGCAACTGAAGAGAGCTACCAAAGAGGCCAAGTAAGCTCGATCATTAGCTCGACAGGCCAGTAGGTCCAGGATAGAAGACGAGCAAGGCCTGGATAAAACAGTTGAAGCTCACACCAGCCCTAAAAAGAAGGCAAGCCAGCATATATCCTCTCCCAGTGGTAGTCAAATAGGAACGCAATAGCCGTCGTCTGTAAAAGTCAACAGCCCCTAAAAACACCCACAACCCAAAGCAAGAAAAACGAAGGCCGCAGTAAATATCGTCACGCCGTCAACCATATTCAATGATGAATCGGTTGCTGCTGCTAAACCAACGAGCACAGTATCATCAAACCAGTCGCGACCTCTCTCTGCAACAGAGCGGAAATATCAGCCCATTTCTAAACTGGGGGGAAATATACCAAGCAACAATATGTAGAGCAATTTTAGCACAACCGCTGCAGAGCATTCATTCGCATCGTCAATGCATGCACCGATTCCACGAGTGCCACCACAAGGTGTACCTATAATAGCACGTATATTACCAGTGCTCAGTCTCGATGATGACGATTTGATCGGTTTGGAACTCTCAGACATCCCAACCACCAAATCCAAAACCAATAATAAAACAGGAATTTGTAGTAGATCTCACAGATGACCAGCATGAATCTTGTCGGCATCGTGAATGCTATATATAGTAAATGTGAGAAACGAGATACCGGTAGGCGAAGGCAGGACTGAGTTAGAGTATAATGTAAGAATTGCATGTATATTTTATAATATTGAATTGCAAACATGGAGCTTTAATTGTTCGAAATGCATGTATTATCGGTGATGGATCTTGAATGACTGTTTGATTGTTAGTGCAACTGTCTCACCATCAAGCTTCACTCCAACTTCGAACTCAGCTACAAATCACAGAAACATCATGGAGTTCGAGAAGAATAAGAATTTGAATCAAGTCAGGCGGCTCGTCAACCGCGCCGCGTACGATTACGAGACTGTCAACCAGCTGTTGGACTCCGCAATTCTTGGCCATGTAGGCATTCTGTCAAGTAACTGATCGATTGATTGAGAAGGATTCTGTCTAACTTGCTCTATTATTTCGGACAGGTCGGATTTGCTGTTGATGGTCAACCCTTTGTCATCCCCATGCTCTACGCTAGACATGTACCATTTCTTTTTGACAGTGTCATCACATTTGCATTCCTGTAGTATCTCGAGCTCAGACGCCATGTTTCTTTTATCAGGAAGAATCTATCTATCTTCATGGATATGTCTCTGCCCGTATTGCAAAAGTCCTAGCTACCGGTTGCCCAGTGACAATGTCTGTAGCTCACGTAGATGGACTAGTTGTATCAAAGTCGCCATTTCACAACAGTGTGAATTATCGGCAAGTATCAGCTTGTGCTTAATACGCAATATAATCGAGACTGCTTCGTTGCAAATTCAATTAAACGATTCTTAGGTCAGTTGTCGTTTTCGGTACAGGAAAACTAGTTGACGATGAAGATGAGAAGTTGGAAGCACTCCGAATTATCACTGAGGGCTTGTTGAAGGATAATTGGGGTGATGGTAGACTACCATCGAAAACTGAAATAAAGTCGACATCAGTTATTCGGGTTGATATAGAGTCAGCGTCAACCAAAGTCAGAACCGGTAAGTTTCTTGCTGTTGAAGCGTGCCGAACTCTTGGACTGTGTAGAATGACACTCTGAGGTTCGTTTTTAACAGGTCCTCCAAAAGATGAGCAAAAGGCAAGTCAATAGTACAAGTCTTTCGCTACCTGGTTCTAAACTCCCCTCAAATCTTACAGGACATTGAAGATCCAGAAAACAAACACGTTTGGACTGGAGTGGTTCCAATAGCATCGGTAGTGGGAGAACCAATACCATCCGAGTATAACACTGCACCCAGCGCGCCAGAATACATTACCAGGCTAGTGGGAGGACCTGGTAAATGAATTTCGCTCATTATCACAAGACGTCGGTAGTACTCGCCACGGTGTTGGTTGGTTTTGAAGCGAACAGTATGAATTATAGACCCAGTCATTCTGTCCCAATAAATAAAACTATGCAAAACCTCATCAGATGGCGTAGGGCCGTATTTTAGCCACGGAACACTGCGCGCTTAAATGCGATTAATTTTTTCAGGATATGTTCGCTTGATCCAAGGGCACCAA
The DNA here is from genome assembly GCF_006535985.1 of Synchytrium microbalum. Classification (NCBI taxonomy): domain Eukaryota; kingdom Fungi; phylum Chytridiomycota; class Chytridiomycetes; order Synchytriales; family Synchytriaceae; genus Synchytrium; species Synchytrium microbalum. The sequence continues at coordinate 154,981 of NW_022158397.1, read as the reverse complement.
CGAGAACGTTAGGATCAACCATCCCAACCCGACCTCAGACTTGCTGACGAGAATGATTCAACTCAAATCTTCACTAGAATAATGGACTTTGATGGCCAAGGTGTTGAAGACCGCCCATACGAGAACATACCACCTTCTGAACACTTTCAAGAGTCTGCAGCCGACCAGTATGTCAGTTTAGGTCGAGAGACTTTGAGTAAGTTTCAAATCAAATACTCAATGGATCTATAGCGTTTCAGTCGACGCTGTCGGCTCAATCTCGCAACAATACTCATTGCGTCCATTTCAAAAAAACCCTACATTTTCTAACTTGGTTTTTGTTGCAAGGTCGCAAGTCAGGCTCAAAGTCTCTTTCAAGAAATACTCCAACGAATTCAAGAAGTCCACCGGCCTCAGTTGGTCTCCTTCCGTTACAAATTGGTATGTTGTTTCATGCGAAGAATTTCGTTATCACGATCCAAACAGACGTTTGTCACCCAAACTGCGATGAAAATGATGCAACATGAATGTTGGAAGAGCTCTAAATTCTTGCTACTCTCACACTTGTTTTTCTTTCAACAGATGCCGATAAACCACAGTCTTGTGAAACGCCAGCAATTGTAGTATTCCCAACAAAACGGCCAATGACTCTCGCCAAACCTCAACTTCAACCAGTCATTGCTTCAGTGGAGTCCTTGCAAACTAATGTTGACGGCTCGCAACGCCAATCTTCGACCGCAAACAGAAACACACTTTCTCACAATCCGATTCAAGAGTGGGCAGGGTCAAAGCAAGACATAGTTTCAAAGCCTCCAAGTAGCATGGTCAAAAAGGTATTCACCTTTCTAAAAAAACAGAAAACGTAGCTTCGTTATGTAGATAAATTTGATTCGCAGAATATATATTTACACGATTTACAGTTATTTAATGCGTTCTATGTTGCATCATGGTGATCCTGAAGATGAGGCGGGAGCAGATGGCTCAAAAAATGCCTTGATGCCTTCAAAAACCAGTCAGTTCTTTTCAGACGGTGTATGATTATGGTGTTGTTTGAGTAGTTATGTATGGCCCATCCTTCCTTTGAATCAGGTTCATCATAGAATCTATCAGGTTCTTCAATTGACCAAAAATTCTGAACTTTATCCTTGTCTCTGAGCCAGCCTGACAAGTTGGCGTCTTCCTAAATATATACTGACCCGTTAATATCCTATATATGACAATCCTCAGAAGACTTCAAGTAGCAGGACAGCATTAAGCATTACCTGTCCGCTCATATGCTCCTTGGGATATGAATCCTGCGAAATCCAATCTACCAGGTCCCTAGAAATGAAGAGGCGTCGTTGAGATGATGATGGTTTGCATATCATATAAAAAAACATTGTCTACCAAGACAGCACATATCCCATTCCCTAGAAGAAGAGCAGCATTAGATTGCTGGTTGTTAAAATCCAGTCGCATGCTACGTACTGCCATAAATCCAGTTCCGGTTACATGACGTCCCATGTAAGTTCCATTCCTTTTGTTTGCTCCTTCTATACGTAGGAGTCTTTCAAGGTTTGGAAGATGTATCCATATGTCATCATCCATTTTAGCTGCGTACATGTATTGGTGGGGCTGGTAGCGTTTGCCAAGGCTCGCAAAATATATGTATGTTTTGCCTTCGTTCATGTTCTCTGGTGTGTCAAGCACCAATATATCGTTATGTTTTAGGTCTTCCAAGGCTAATAACGTGGACCATTCCTTGTCACTAGTCTGGCCCACTACGAATTTCACGTCAAGAGAGGGAGGCTTGAGAGTGAGATATGTTGATCGTATCAGAGATCGTCTTTCGTATCTTTCTGCCGTAGAGAATATTCCTACAAAAGCTGTCTGTGGTTTCGAAGCAGTCTCTGGTGGGGGCGGATCTGACGTGATTCTTCCAAGGCTCCGAGACAGGAACAGTAGCGCAACGATGGCGAGTGTCAGAGTGGTGGCAGTTATGACTATTCGTCTCATAAATTTGGGCGGAGACACGACCATGACCAGCAACCGTTGATGTTTGATGCAGAAGTACACCGAGAGTTACAAGAAGACAATCATCCACCGGCCTGATCTACCGAAATCAACCATTACTCAGTATCAAGAATCAGGTAAACGTTACTGCGAGCTTGAAGCTCCAAGGACGAAACAATTGAGTGTTTGGAGTTTTTGATCATAAGAAGCTTGCACAGATCAAATGCTCACCGTGCTTTAAATTCCCATGGAAAAGATGGTAGCAGCAACCACAGCTGGATCCAACGGAGTGCACGATTACGGTGGTCTGGACATCAACAAAGACGATCTCGTTGTAAACTTCAAACCTGATCACCCAAAGGCCTTATGGGAAAAGCAGATAGACGATCTGGTTCAAAACTGCTCTGCAAAAGGGTTTATGAACGTGGAGTGAGTGCTTGTATCGCCTGTTTTGTTGGTGGTTTCCTCAAGCGTTGCTGGGGTCAGTGTCCCCTTCTAATTTTTATTACAAATTAATAGCCAGCTACGTAGAGGCATCGAGGGGCTACCTCCTTCAACTTACGAGAACTGGTCTTACTACGGGAAATGGTGTGTTTGTTTCAACGATCAGACTCGGTCGCCGTCTACTAAACGATGATGCGTTCAGGGCTGCTTCTCTTGGTATTGCCCTGTTGGAGAAGCAAATTCTGACTCAAGACGACCTGGACTCTCAGCTTGGATCGACGGCATCAGATTCCACTCCTCGCTTTACGGTTGGTGATCTAGTCAAGGTCAAACCTGAAAACCATTCATCGCGATGGCGAAAACCACATTTGAGGGTTCCGGGTTATATCTGTAAGAACAAATATATGTCTTCAACAAACCCACATCATCTTTAACCATCAAGCTGTGGTAATAGATGGCTGTACTGGTGTTGTTGAGCGCGTGGTTGGAGTCTTCCCCAATCCTGAAGCAAGAGCCTTCAATCTTTCGAGTGAAAGTGTAATGCCATTGTTTAGAGTCCGGTTCAAAATGAGTAACGTGTGGCCTGAATACCTTGGTATGGCAGATAATAATCAATTGCCATTGTAGCCTTAAACATTACTTTTAGGTCAGAAAATCGACACAGTAGATGTGGAGATTTATCAGCACTGGCTAGAACAAGCTGAAGGAACCAGCGCCGAGGCAACAACCGTATTGACTTACAGCGAGGAGGAAGAAGAGGAGGAGGAAGAGCACGACCACGATCATTTGACAAGAAGTGAGATAGAACACGTAAGTATCAGTCACTCTTGAATGCTGTGTAGTTCAAGCTAAACTCAATGTTTATCTTCTAGAACGCGACGGAGGCCGAGGGACCGATTACGCCATCTCAACAATTCGCAGAAGCGCTCATTCGAGCTATAATTGCAAAGGAAATTGTCAGTGCTGATGAGTTGAGGTTAAGGGTTGAAAGAACAGATGAAGCTCAGAGTTCTGGTCTTGGCCCCAAGCTTGTTGCCAAGTAAGCGCTCGAAAATTGGAATTGTCAAATATATAAGTCTCAACCGTTTCCAATTGTAGGGCTTGGACAGACCCAGTTTTTAAAGCGCGACTTCTCGCAGATGGAAATGCTGCCGTCAAAGAGTTTTTGGGTATCAATTTGAGCTCATGGGTCGAAATACGTCTCATCGTCGTTGAAAATACTGAGACTCGTCACAATTTGATTGTTTGTACCTTGTGCTCTGTGAGTCTACTGGGTTCACAATGTGAGAACGCAACTGACCGAAATGCGTCTTTGTAGTGTTATCCACGAGTCCTTCTCGGATTACCTCCAGATTGGTACAAGACCCGGTCGTATCGAGCCAGAGCTGTTAGAGATCCTCGCGAAATGCTCAAGGACTCCTTCGGCCTGCTCCTACCAGAATCTGTGGAGCTGGCTGTCCACGACTCGACCGCCGACTGTAGGTATTTGGTGCTTCCCCGCAGGCCTGTGGGTACAGAAGGATATACCGAAGAAGAATTGGCGGCACTTATCGGTCGCGATTCGTTAATTGGCGTATCGATTGTCAAAGTCTGAATATAATCACATGGTGTAAAACATCCAATAAAAGGTTGTATATTGGATCATTGCGTACGGCAAATGCTTTCTATGTTTCACATCTTTCCACAACGGGCAAAGTTCTTCTCGTCAATAAATCGAATGTTCTTTCCGATGCCGGCTTTAACGATATCGATTCCGGCAGGATTCGATTTTATCATCCACTCTAGTCTATGATCACGGTCTAATTTCGACAAAAGGTAAGTCTTGACTCTCACAAAGATATTATACCCTTAACTCACATTCTCGCTTGAATAGACCTATTGAATAAATGGTTAGCTTGTTTGATTTTGGCTGTGAACCGTCTCCAAGCCGATTTGTACCTTGCTCGATACGGGTAGCAGCATCAGTAATTGTGGGTCCCGAACGGTCGGCGACTCCTCCTTCAATCACTTTAGCTACTGAAGGCCTTTGCTCCACTACAGCCCACCACCGTGCTAGATTGCTTCCAGCAGGTGGCAAGATTCCTCGAGCGACACACCCCATTACGTGGCTAGCGACGGCGGCGTCAGAGATGGACTAGTGGCGTTCCGAAGGTGAGTTTGATCCATGCAGCTGAAGAGTGAAAATTGGATTACTCACGAACACATCGCCACCAAAGTAATCCATTCCGGTTAACTGCGTGGACAAGAAGGTGAAGTAGTCTTGAATTTGAGATGTAGCCTTTTCGAGCATTTCTTCTCGAAGTTTAGATCCCGGTGGTGTTCTGTTGAAGAAGGTGATTTCTCCGATTCCCCACTACAACGGACATGTCAGCACGTTGAAGTTTTTTTGCGATAATTGCTGACAATCTGCTCACAGTGATTCCTTCAAGATGAGTGTCTACCACGTCAGCAATGACTCGTCCCTTTGCTTTCAAGGCAGGATTCTTTGGCCACATTGGTTTATCTGGACTAGAAGAGAATTTGAAGTTAATAACATGTAAATTTGAGATGCTTTTCAAAGCAAAAATATTCAGAAACGTTAAAGGAAGCGTCTTCATAGCTCTCAAAGTGTTGAAACTAAATAATTCAGCCAGACTACGCAAATTCAGTTTCCGTATCGAAAAACGGCAAAGTCGTGCAGACGCCGCACTTTAAGCACTTGCTGTCATCAATGCCTCTATTCCGAATCAGCACTCCAATCGTTGGGCTCGCAAACTTACAAGACTTCTTCCAAGTATTCGGCAATCACCCGACTATCGAACAAAACCACATCTCCATGCTTGAGCAGGGGCTACAACGAGAGACGGACCATTAAAAAGGAATTCAGAGGCGCTAGTTCATCCTCTGCAAAGCAGTGCAACTGGCAAAACCATAGCGATTCTCTGCCATACCACTTCAGATCTTGGATTCGCCAAGAAAATGTTTGCTGGAGTCTCTGATAGTGGTGGTAAAGCAAAGTCGATGCCTTTTTCGTACATGATGATCTTGACTAGTGGAAAAATGGGTAAGCATCGTGATAGGACAATTGAAGATGGTCAAGTGCTCTACGTACGCTTGTTCCCGAAGGGACTCGTGGGAGCGTGGTAGAGGGTAACAGACATGTTACGTAGTGCCGTCTGGTATGTCTTGTTGCGTTTCCGGTTTGTCTTGTCTTCCAAGTTGAGCTTGCGTCTGAAATTGAAAACAAGACGGTAATACAAGAAGACGGAACAACGAAACACCCTTCCACTCCTGCTGAATAGTTTTAGCTTTATATATAGTGCATTTGCTTGGTATCTTTACAAAGTTATGCGTAAATTTACTCTTCATCAGCCTCTTCTTCTTCCTCGTCGTCATCGTCATCAATTCCGGCAAGATCTTCAGCCTCAAACATTGATACATCGATAGCAGCTTCAGTATCGTCTGATGCTTTTTGTTTACCCTTATGTTTACTGCTTGTGGCGGTATCATCGTCTTCATCATCATGTTCATCACTTTCCACACCATTATCCTCGCCCAAGTAACCATTCCCTGCTCTACCTTCTTCATCAGCTGGTCGTTCTCCATCACTTTCCTCCCTCATATCCAATGCAACCGCCTCATCATCATCCGCGTCCTTCCAATCCGGATTGAAGTCGAAGAGTTCCTTTCCTGAAAACAGAATTCCTGACTTCATTCCGGCTTTGTGTTGTTTATATGCTTCCTCCTTCTTTTTCGAGAGAGCGGCGGCGTCAGTAGCTTCTCTCGTTTTCTTGTCGGCCTTCCATTTTGCAAACGAGACTTCATTTATCGGTGTCAGATTTTGGCCTAGTTGATGTCGCTAGTGTTGACAAAATAAAATTGAGTGATGGTGGTTCGGGAATCACGAAAGCGAAAAAATTTATCAGGAGAATGTTGCGTTTTCGACGTGTGTGACTGAATGTTTTCAACAATCCTTCACGTTTAAACTAGATGGTTACCTCGGTGTCGAGGAATTCTTCGATGGATATCTCATTCTCTTTTTCCATTTCCTCGCGTTCTCTCCTCTCCTCTTCTGTTTCCTTCTTCTTGAGAATGTAACCCATAGGCAGAGCATGGCGATATTTACACTTGTCGCCTCCATTCGGACACTCCCAAAACCAGCCATATTTTCCAGCTTCGATAGCGTCGACAAAGAATTTGCATACGATTTCTGTTGGTTTATTGACATTGCCCGATGAATGCTTCTGGTTTACAACAGCATTCAGTTTCTCCTGATCCCATTTGTCCATAGTATCTACACAATAAAAATTTTAGGTGCGACTTTTTGACTATGAATGCAGAGAATCTATTAAAAACCAAAGCATTCGGGGTACGTGCCCCGTCCAGATGGCCTGGTCGATCGAAGTGCGTCCCCGTTTTCCACTGTTCTTTGAATAAAGCCGCGACAACAGCGAGCATACCTTCGTCCTTTTCATCCTTCCTCTTGTCAGTATAGACATCAATCTTGGCTTCCTTTCTGTCAATGTTTGGATCATGGGAGAATTTACACTTGTCGCCTTTCTGACACTGGCTCGCCTTGAAGAAGGCACATAATATAGTCTTTGGATCAACGCCGAATGGGACTTTTTGTTGAGTTTGTACAGGCTTGAAGAGTTCAGCGAGTTCAGCTTTGCGTTTCTCTTCGTCAGCCTTTTTAGCAGCACGAGCAGCCTTTTCAGCAGCTTGTGCATCTACTGCCTTTCGATTTCCGGCTGCCATGACTGCTGTTTCGACTTGGGCGACATATTTGGCTATGATTTGATGTAATGTTAGCTAAGTAGGTCTGATGTGTTGTGCTCAAATCTAGACTAGTTTGATGTTGTTAAATACCCATTTTGGCACTCTTGTTCTGGAGGATGGCAAGGACAAAAGAAGAAGAGGAATTAATATCGTAATCTGCAGAAGCTTGAAAGCAAACAGCATCGCACCTTGTTCTAATAGAGAAGGATGTCAGAAAAAGTCACGATTTTTTAATCGACAAAAAAGGTCGCAGCAAGCTTACTTTGAGACCAAATGTCTTGTCTTCTACCATCTTTGCTTTGGTCTTGTCCTTTGACCCTGAAGCTTTAGGAGGCATGATTGCTGTATGCTCCTGAAGCTCGTGGGGGGTTTTATTTTTTTGCGAACTTTTGAACTTTTGTTGATTAGTTCCAGTGAATTTGGACACCATCACGCGAATGCCGCGAAAGAAAGAGCCGTTCTCAAACCAATTCGATGCTATACTATTGATTTATTTGTTTATAAAAAGCTAAAGAAATCACACAGTTCACATCGCGGAGCACAGGAGGAGCACACAGGAGCAGCTCACATAGGAATGACGCCATGGTTGTGATTCATGGCATTAGAGGTGCGGTACGACCATGCACCACTTTCATCAGACTTGACCTAGACAAAACAACGAGGTTTGAGTCAGAGTTCGTGTCTGTTCCATCCTCACTCTCGCCAAAACAAGCAAAAGAGCCTCACCAAGATGATACGCCATAAACACCCAGTCTGAGGAGTCTTTTGCTTGCGATTGCTATGAAAGGAGATGTTTGAGAAACAATGTACAGGAAAATGAAACGATTCGATAGTCACTCACCGAACTCGAGCATTCTTGAGTTCCTTGAGACGTCTCCCACAATTGCATATGAGTCTATATGTAAAAATGAGCGAAAGTGAGTAATACGTAATGGGTTGACGAATTCAGTTGACAGAATCAATTCAATACACTTGCACAACATAGTCCTTCTTGGAAGTCTACAAAACACAGGAGAGACATTTCAAAAAAGCCGAATATCATCGAAACGACTTGATTAAACAAAGTTGCTTCACAATGCAATCAAACTGAACTAGACTTACTCGAACCAAAACACTGAATCCAGCAGTCCTTGCTTCCTTTTTCAAGAAATCAATGGCCTTTTCCTTGTCATTAAACGTAGGATCCAACACACGAGTAGTGAATGGCTCAGCATCAATCTGGCCATCGATATGATCTTCATAAGCAATCAAGGTCTTATTTCCACCATCTCCATTGGATGATCGACGAGCAGTAGTCCTAGCGACAGACTGTCGACGAGAGCTACTAGATCCACCCGGATGATACTCGTCATATTCATCACTAAATTCATCGTCACCGTAAGCCTCCTCGTCATCACGAGGAGAGAATTCAGCATTGTCGTCATCGTATGGATGCTTAAAGTTGACGTTACTTTCACTAGCTACACGACGAGATTGTACTTGCTTTTTAGAGGTAGACTTTAAATTACGAGATCCCGTAGAAGCACGACGACGACCAGACATATTGTTGGATTGCATGACTCCACCAGCAGTTCCGTCCAACAGACCTCCTTCAGAAGTGTCTGTTGGAGAAGAGTAGTCCTGCATTTGATGATGTACATGCATCTGCATGGTATCAAACGTATGCATTCCATGTTGTTCTGCCTTTATATTGCTGAGATCTAGTAGTAGCTGCGAGCCATAATAGTCCAAGTTAGGCTGTTGAGCTTGATGAGTTTCACCATTATTGGCAAGCCAGAGATTGTTATCGAGATTAGCACTATTCGGCATGTCCATGCTCATCCATTGTACATATCCATCGCCCTCTTCTTGTTGTTGTTGGTGATGTAGAGCTTCATTGTTTAGCAACATCCAAGGAAGTTGTTGATGTTGTTGGAGTTGTTGATAGTATTGTTGTTGTTGCAAGTGGTTTATATCGATACTATAATCATTGGTATTATACATCATTTGAGGATTGAAGAAGCCATTCGCTTCGAGATTGAGATGGTTTATACGATTGTTGATTCTTTCAACATGACCATAAGTAGGAGACATTACAGGGACATTAGATTGTGATCCAATGAGAGGGATTGCAAAGCTGGATAGTCCATTTTGCAGGGTAACACTTCCTCGTCGCTCAGCAGTGATTGGGATCTCAATATTTTGAGAAGCAAAAGCAGAATTTACAGAGGGGGAGACAGCTTGTTCTACACTGAGAGCCATTGATTTAGCGCTGAGTATCGATCGTATATGTCTTTTATCGGTGATCGTTATTGAATTCACAAAGGTTTCTAGGCAGGTGTGTAAATCTCGAAATGTTGAGAGGAAAATTCTCCAAGTTCTCAGATCTTGAAGATGCAGAGAATCCAAACGACTTGCACGCGTTTGTAGGTGATTTCAACGTGATTTTTGAGCCGCTCTCCAGGATGTCAGCGTCAACATTCCGGAACTCAGCAAGGAAAGAGACATCTGTACTAAACATGTCGCCCATGGAAGGAGGAGGCAGAGCGAGATTGTATGCATCGAGTAGAGTACTATTAGTAAATGAATGCGAGTTAGTGGAATAAAAAAAGTCCAAAGTTGGCAAGTTCCCGAGTCAGCGAATCCGATTCACAGAACAGAGCAAAAAGACAGACGAGCAGGGGGAAGGAACAAGAACAAACCGTCAACGTGCTCGAAATAAGAAGCGCATCCTCCCCATCGTCGACGTACCTCCTTGGCTGTGCAAAACAGTTGATACCTTGACTTGCTCCACACAGGCGTGACAGCCAGTATCTTGCAACAGCCTCATTGTCAGCGACCGCAACAACCTAAGCTAGCAAACAGGCAATAGGCTGACCACGACTCGCATGTACATGCCACTATCATGTCCTTTGACCCCATACTGACCTACTGGAACAGACAGTGCTGGCACGCTTTGCTACGAGATTCATTCAGTATCGCTATTCAACATCATCGACATAAGACCACATCGCATCGCAAGCTTACATGCTGCCTAATCGACCCCACATCCACCGCTACAAGTAAACGATCTACTTGGACTGCTAGGAGTCTGGTACTTTTGCTTCTTCTCCCTATGACAAGCGCCGCTGGTATCAATCGGCCTCCCCAAGGTCGAATACGTACTCTCCGCCCTAGACAGGTACTTTATACTCACCATCAGGCTGCAACTACTCTCTCTTGCCTCCTATTGGCCCCACATTCTGAAACATCTACATTTGTGGCTGCAATTAAAAGCCTGAATTGTGCGTACAAATTCTACATTGCCCATTTACCCTGTTTCTTCTACTAGGACACGGATCAAATACAACCATCCCCATCTTCATCATCGATACTCCAGGTTTCCAATGCTCCTGAGCCAACCATCTTGTCAAGTGGTCCCAGTGCAATCATCATCGCCGTTATTGTAGTGGTTTGTATGGGGGTACTGGCGATAGTGGCGGGCGTCACCTACATATGGTGCAGAAGTAGAAGGAAGGAGGTAAATCCACTACTTGATTAGTTGACGCTGTGTCAAAAAACTCATCATCTTGTCTCTACTTTGTCCTAGTCTCGCTATGGGTTTGTACGGAGATACGGCAACAGCCCCTCTGGATACTGGAATAACAATGGATCCATCACATCCTTCACTGCCATTCTATCGCCCACGTCTCCCCCTGATTTGAGTGACTCGAAATTCGAATCAATCACTGGCACCTCGAGGACAGGTTGGAGGACTGTCAACTCTGATAATTCCGAAATACAACAATCCATGAACTCTCCCCCTTCTCATAACGGAAGCACTTGGTCGGTAGTCACTAACTTTACCCATATGCTTAATCCCAAATCAAAGTCAGACCTCTCCAAGGTAAGTTTGTTATAACCAAACATATGTGTTCTCACATATGTGTTGCTCTTGAGACCATGGATTGATTGAAAATACCAATCAGCATAATGTTCCTCACATCTTGTTTAACTTACAGGCATCGGATTTACCAGAAATCTTGGATAAGCCATATGCCATGTTTGCTCCATATACCACATGGGACCGCTCGCCTCGAAGGACCATCTCAGATATGCGACTGAATCAATCATCAGTAGACGACGATTTGCCAATGGACGAATATATACTACCAAATCATATATTACATCGCTCACAGTCTGCACGAAATTCTAGAGAGACACAACGTCCTTCCGAAGATTCTATACGGTCTGCTACGATGCCAAAATCATTTGGTATACGTACATCTCGTACATACTCTCGCAAATCCACTTCAAACGATAATGTAGCTTCTCCTGCTGGACGGGAACAGCTGTCAACAGTAGATTTGAATGCTGAAGGTGTCAGCCCTGCTGCTGAATGGTCAAATACCCAAGGGCCGTTTGCAGATTCGAATTCAATATATCCGACACGCCAAGCAAGTACAGACACGGTCTTCCATAGCAGTACGGTCAACAATAGTCAACAACAACGTAGTAATGATGCCATAAGTGCCGATGAATATAATAGTAGACCATCGACATTATCGCGGCCCATTCTACCTCCCCTCAATACTATAAGACCATCATTTGATTCCACGTACCAGGAATCACCCACATCATACTTCCCCGATCCAGACCAATTTTATCCAGCACGTCATTCTACAGAATCTCGCTATACCCATCAAAGCCCAAATACCATAAGAACCTCTACAGAATCTAGGCTTTCCTCTATATTTAGATCGTCACATGACTCGGCACGGGATGTTTTACGCTCATCAACAGACTCAAAAGGTGGTCGAGTATCATTCGGTAATCCAACCTCGTCCTCACAACAGAGACCAGCACCTTGGATGACAAATTCCGCTTTTGCTGGTATAACAGAATCATTGAGTAGAACTCTGAAAGACATGCAGGCCAAGAGAGTAGACGTCAATGTAGAAAGAACAGCAAGCGGTGGAGCTCAAGGGAAGTATGTACCGAAGGCTACTGCAAATTTGACTCCTCTTGGAATGTCTCCAGTAGTCAAGGCTCCTGTATCTAATACAGCCTGGTTGCACGAACGCGACAGCAATAGTAATAATACCAATACCAATAATAACAGTAATCGACAGAATAGTGCTACTGACGAACCCGATGCTTGGACTGTCTGGAGTAACAGTAGCGAAGGTAGTCTGAGCCGCTATATCCAGGACGCTGATATCGAAGTGGGTGGCTAGGAGGATGTTTTTGGAGAGTTTTGTGGGCGTGTGCGTATGTTAAATGATTTACTATTTATAGAAAGAAAAACTAAAAGGTCCTGAACGACCCTTGTAAATTTGTAAAAGATGCCTCACAAACACCTGAATATATATGACAATGTGTTCTTTTTGGAATTCAAAATGTTCAGGCGAGACAGAGAGTATGAGGGACAGCATCTTTATTCACAGCAGTTGTGTGTGTTATTTATATCATTCATATCACTCGGCAATGTTATGTACTGCATTCCGAAGCACCTCACCAAGCACATTGGGCAGGTGATCTGACAGCATTGTTGATGAGATCACAATATGCAAGAATTCTTCCTTTTCAGCCCAAACTGCTCGATACACCTTTTTGCCTCCTGAAGGAGCACGACTTTCATCGACCCTTTCAAAGTATACAATTTTTCCTGGCAAGTACAGTTCCTCTTCATCATCAAATCCTCGCCATCGAGAAGGACTTATAGTTGTCGTGTTATGCTCCAAATCGTCGTTGCTGACTGCTGGGCTTATCATAGGTGTGTTTTCAGCTGGGTACGAGTTTATGGCGCGACGTCGAGAAACACCCATTCCCTTCCATAACCAATCTATGAATGCACGACCCAATACATCTACTTTCCTTTCACGACAAGTTGATACTAGTCGAGTCAGGTTTTGCTGAAGAGAATGGATTGACTTTCGGTTCAAACGGGATACTAAGCGGTAGACAAGTAAAGGCTTGTTGGAAGAAATAGAGAGACCTCGTCCAAAAAAACTGTGACTTACCAACATCTGCACCCAACACAACCGTAGTACAGAATCCCTCAAAGTGAGCAGCGGTTGTTGCACTGGCAATCACTGCAGGTGGACTATATACAAAACACTTTGCCTCCGTAAACTCGGTAGTGCTTCTGAGTAGATGAGTCAAGACGGAAGCAGTTCCTCCACCGAGCGAATGGCCAACCACTACAAGGTCATAATCTCCATAATCTCGTTTCATGGTGCCTAAGACTCCCTGCTCCTGAAGTTCGTTCAAGATTCGCTTGGCGGAGCTGAGCATACCACCATGCGTAAAGGTATTGTCTTCCATGCCAGGTAGAGGTACGGATTCCACTACAAGATCGGTTATGATATCTGAAATCGACATTGAGCCTAAAATTTATAACAGTTTATGATACGGATTAACTCGAATGGTGTTGAATAGCAATGCTCATTCACCTCTAATAGCAATCACTAGAGTACGGCGTTCGCTACAAAAAGTGTGGTAGATTGAATGTTGGTTTCTGAATCACAACAATACACACAACCCAAAAACGCTCACCGATCGACTGCAACCAAAAAGGGCGACAAGAATATATCATTGTGATAACTGATGTACAGCAAATCAGGATGAGACTTGTCTGTTTTTGGCAAACATTCAAGAATGCCGCAGCAACAATATCCAGATGTCCCAAATTGTAACGACACATGCTCTGCGACTGTTTTCGGAGCTGGGACTCCGCACGGACAACACAAGTGTCTGCATCCATGAATCAGAGGTCGACTGAACAAGTACAGTGGAAGTCCATAAATTGCCTCTGCGTAAGGCGAAAGATGGAAACAAAAACACGAGTTAGTCAATCCAGATAGCAATCAAACATGGAATTCTGAAACTTCATATTTGGTGGACTTGCCTGCATACTGATAAAAATAACTTATTGGCTCAATATCAGCAAGACTCACGAGATTACGACTAGTGTGTACTCCGTGGTCAAAACTATCTGTTGGCAAGCCCCTGAAGGTGATTGTATCTGGAGAGTCTCTGGCCATTTGCTGTCTTCTTAGCAGCACTAGACCTGCAGCAACATCACTCGCTGTAAGATTGGAGTCGTGATCAAAAAAGTCCGCCAACACTCGGGACACTGTCTTTAGGGCTCCTGAAACGTCATGATTGTCTCTAATATTACGTCCATAAAAGATCCATTTGAGCCTCCTTGTCCAAAGGTGGGCAGAGTCTATGTCCTGAGCTGTATCGTTTGACTTGTTGTCGTAAATCAGCGTAAGTAGCACGACATGGAATACGACAGTGATTATGAGCGAAGCATATACGTATATGAGGAGCAAGGAGAATTCACACCCTCGTTGCTCTTTGATCATAAAACCACCGGCGAGCTGTAGAAGAATATCGGCAGTGGTCAAACCCACGTAAAAGGGAGCTAACTTTGGGATGATGCGACGAGGCCGATCGTCAGATACAGTGCCTCGTAATGAAAAGATTGAGGTAGTGAGGTTTACAGCCACGACAGCTGTGAGAATGATTATGTTTAGAGCATAAAAGACGTCCAGTTCCAGACAGTTCCGGGTAGCGCAAACGAACGAGATGATGAGTACAATCCTGTAGAGAATAAGATCAGAGGATTAACCACGAGATTTGATGGCAGGTCGGAAGACTGAGTTTGGAATAAAGGTTGAAGGGCTACCTGCCGAGTTGGATGATGGTTTGAAGGGTAGCAGGCACAAAGAGGTCGTCAGAAGCGACATTCCACCTCCTGCCACCCAAAGCGATCATTTTGACCATTTTGGTATAAGCTACATGTGCAAAGCAGGATTGGTTCTTGTTGATCACTTGATTATAGTTCAAATCAGGTCACGGCAAGTGGAGGATCAGCAGGCTATTGAATAAATAATAGTAAATAAAGGCTTGCATGCGAGAAATGTAGATTGTGGGTGCACAGTCAAGTGTACAGCAGCCTGCAAAATGAGTAGTGTGTTTCAACTTGTCTTGTTCCTACAACAACACACACACCCCCACGATAGAAGGGCACCGTGAGTGAGCCGCGACTCTCCTACCAATGCGGCACTGGATTCTTGCTCTTGTTCTGCTGGCAGCTCAGCAATGTAGTGCCACAGTTCGAGTTTTATCATCCGTTGCAAACGAGACCTTCACAGACCGCAACGGAGCTTTTGGAGTAAAGAATACTGGTAATGTCATAGGCTACCTCATGTACGTCCCATACTACCGCCAAACATGCCTTGAACTGGGTGGTGACATGCAATCGTTTGAACATGTGTCGTGCTTGTGTTTTTTCTTTGTCTTGGAGGCCTTGACCGACTCAACCAACCAATGCCAGATTTGAATGATTTGGAATTCAAACCTTATCGCTGCTATTCCCATCCTTCGTCTTGCTTCGGATGCTTGCAACAATGGGAACTCACCTTGCTTCCCCGTCTTACAGTGCCGCTAGCAGTTTGTCCAGTGATAGGAATGAAGGGGGGTGTATGCCTGTCGAATCTCCAATTCTGGACGTCCCGGAATTTGGTTGGGTCGCTCTGGTCCAACGAGGAGAATGTAGCTTTGTCGAAAAAGTAATACAAACAACACTCTTGTTACTTGCAATCTCATCTCTGACCCCGCTTCCTTTTTATTATAAAGGTTAGAAGCATGATGCGCTCGGGTGCAAAAGCTGTGATTGTCGGCGACAACCAACCTGGAGATCTAATAACCATGTACTCTCAAGTGAGTACCACGATTGCCAGTCATTCAGGTTTAATCCAAGGAAACACAAACCAATACGATGATTCTTTAGGAGGATACATCGGATGTTATCATTCCATCTGTATTTATATCAATGTCTTCCTATCGAGACCTCAGATTCCTATCACAATTCACAGAAAAGAACTCTGGCCTTCAATTACAAAAGCATGGAAGAATTCCACACTTGTTGGTCGAATTGGAAAAGAATGAAAACGACATACCTTTAGTAGATTTAATACTCATTGCCGTATTGAGCCCGCTCTCCATCGTGTTCTGTTTGTGTGGACTCTGGCAGATAATAGTACATAGAAGAAGACGGCAGCAGGCTGCTGTAGCACCTCAATCCACTAGACAGACCGTGGGTAATGAGGAATTCATCACAAACCTGCCTATACGCAAGTACAATAAGAAGGTGGCGGATGATGGAGATAGTGACGATGAAGATGTCTGCGCCATATGTCTGGACGACTATGAAGGTAAACACAAGCTGAAGCGCGCTGTGCTTCATTTAACTGATACGGACTTCACCAATAGATGACGAGGAGCTGAGAATACTTCCTTGCTTCCATGAGTTTCACGTCAAGTGTATTGATCCTTGGTTGCTGACACGATCAAGCACCTGTCCTTCCTGCAAGGCTGAGATTGCCCCCGAACCAACGGAGACTACTCCATTATTGGACGTGATTACTGAAGAAGTGACAGTGCCGTTGTCTGTTGTTGAGTCTACTGGCCCTCTCAGTAGTAGTAGCAGCAGTTAGTTCGAACTTTTCTTTTAATAATTTTTTGTATAATATTTTTCAATTTTGGTAATGACATTGCAAATTAGTCCCTTGAATTGTCCGAGTTCTTTGTTCAAAAGTTGTGCCGTCAATGTCTTCAGTTTCCTGCCGAGACGCTTTCTGGGTTTGGGACATGTTGAGAGCCTTCAAGTTGGGAAAGAGAGCCTTTTCGACCGTCTCTGCCGTTAGTGCAGCCAAAGAATCGGTAGCTAGCCATCCTTTCATTGGAGATCTGGTCGAGATTCGACGGTTGCAACTTTTTTTTTTGCAAGCTTCCAAGCGCCTGTCTGATACTTACCTGAGTCATGTAGGAGGGGCAGAACGTATCAAGGTGTAATCGCCGGCGTAGATTCGCATGGCTATAAATCGATCTTGATCAATGGGCAGCTGCTAAGTCATTCAAAAAAAGAGATCTCATATCGCTCTGAAAAATGGGTGTTTAGTAGCTCTGTGCAGAAGAATCGTATAGTAAGTCCTCCTCCTTCTTTGGATGCTAAGGTACTAGTGGATCAGAATAGTCTCCCGATATGGCTTCCAGGCAGCATGGCTGCATTCAGAAAAGCTGTTGATCAAACCACAGTCAACCACAGTGTCAGATTTAAGCAGGTTTATGCCCATTTTCGTAATTTGAAAGAGGACATTGTATCTGTGGACGAGGTCGCTGAATTCGTCTTTGGTGAAAATGGACCGACAAATCTAGTCAAACACTACGCATCACATGTGTATCTCTCACGATCCTTTGGTACATTTGCTCCCATACCCAATACCTCAAACTTTAGCATCCTAAACACGTCTGAACAGGGGATCTTGACACATCTTGGTAACATAACATCCACCCCACTGACACCACATCAGCTTCCCATGTCTCGAAATCAACATCCAGACCTAAAGGCATTTTTGGACAAGGCGAAAATATTGATAAAGTGGTCAAGAAGTCGTAATCAGGCCAACCTGTCAGAACCACCTCCAGCCATCACTTTTACCATGGAAGATCATCCATTAATATCAGCCCTTGTCACTTACGCTACATCGACGGTCGAAAATGATCGTGCCATATATGGAAGAGCTTTAGATAGAGGTGTATTTCAGCCGCTAGAGCCAGAATTTTATCCTAGAATGAGACGAGACCATACTTTGGCTGCTCTCTTGCTAAAAGAAATTGGTGTATGGATGCCATGGGAGTCAGGACATGTGTTTAGAGGATGGAATGGCCTTTCGCCTTTGGAAGGTCTTGAAGGAACAGGAAATTCATCTTGGGCTGACCCATGCTGGGATATTATGCAACAGTATGGCAAAGAATTGGTATCTCCCAACGAAATTCGTAAATCAGATGATCGCGTAGCCAGTATACCAGATAGCATCACAGATAATTTTAAAGCCAGCCGTCCCACGGATTCTTCGAACTTAAAAGATGTTGCAGAAATGCTACGGAATATCGTAGTTACCAGTAAGGAACCAACAGACTTAACATTTTTCGAAACCGATCCGGCTCTCTCAATCCGCCACGACTTCGGTGATATGCCCGTTTTTGTGATTGATGATCCGTTAGCTCACGAGTTAGATGATGGTATGGAGTACCTTTTTCTTTCTGTGTAGTTGAGGATGAAAGCTGACTTTTATGTTTTCCCGTAGGTATATCTATCGAAACCACTATAAATAAAGAACGTTGGATTCACATCCATATTGCCGATCCGTCTGCTTATGTACCGCCCAACTCTCTAGTTGCAATGATTGCCCAAGCACGATCAACATCTGTATATATACCAGAAAAAGCCTACACCATGTTTCCTCAATCCCTGTCAACGGAACGCTGGGACTTGCGAAGTGGCAAAGTGTGTCCGGCGCTTACCTTCTCAGCAAAGTTGGACAGCTATGGAGATATTTTAGACATACAGGTCCGAGCATCCTTGCTGAGAAACATCAAGGTAATAAGTTATGATGACGCAGACAAGATACTGAGCTGGGAAGAGGTTCATCAATTTAAATCACGAGAGCGAGATCCTCTTGTTGATTTCTACCTCCAAAAGAACCTGACACGTGCTTCAAAACCATTTGATGGTCAACTGGATCAAGTTGAAAGAGAAAACTTGTTGGAAATACAAAGGGCGGTCTTATCGCATCATTCTGAGAGGGTGCGACAAGGCTCCCTGCAAGGAACTCAACTAGATTTAGATATAAGACTTCTTCCTTCAGATCTAAATCTACCATCTAGTCAGTCTGGTCGCCCGGATAGACCGATATACCCCACTATATTTCCAACAATCCGTTTGAAGACCAACGTACTGGGTCTATCACCATCTCATAGTCTTGTATCAGAAAGCATGGTGTTGGCCGGCCGAATTGCTGCGATATTTTGTACACAAGCCAACCTTGCAATCCCGTATAGAGGACAGCAAAATCCCTTGAATGTAGAATCTTCTATAGGTACCACACCCGAATTTAAATCTCAGATTATCGACTCTGCCCTTAACAATAGAGATCCTGTGTCTGGTCTTGTCACAAGGGCTTCATACGATGCCTTGGCACATCATCTACCACCAGCCGAAACTTCACTACAGCCGCAGTCACACTTTGCCATGGGTCTGAGGGGACAAGACAGTCCATCGGGTGGTTATCTGAAAGTAACGTCTCCGCTACGCCGCTATATGGATTTACTCGTACACTATCAAATCAAATCCGTATTGTGCAAATCGGACGCCTATCCAATGATGTCACCTCAAGACGTAATGATTATAATGGAACGAGCTCGTGGTATTGAGAGGGCAGCTAGACAACTGTCAACTCGTTCTCAACGATGTTGGGGTCTGGAATGGGTTAGACGCCGTGAGTGTCGCAATATTGATCAGGGTGCGAATGTCGATGGAAGTGGTGTTGGAGTCATAGAGGGTGATGATGACGATGAGACCATGCAGATGCAAGATCCGGTAGAATACTCTCCATATCACGCACTATCTCCCAAGCTAGCCGGAAGGCCGTATCGTGCCATGATCATCGGCCACCTTGAGTATGGGGTTGTACGTGTACGTCTACTGGATGTAGGAGGCATAGTAGGGATTGTTGTTTTGAACCCGATATTGCCGATAGATACAACAATTTTGGTAAGAATCGAAAGAGTCGACCCGTTTTCGGGATACATTAAGTTAATACGTGTATAGAAAGCATTCCATCATATATTTCAATGCGTAAATTACATATAAAATTCCTTAAAATATTGTGATTATCTTGCGGCAAATATTTCCAGCAGCACTCGTATTGGTGATTGGGAGTTTTGACCCTTTTGCAATCACATTGTTTCTCTCATTCGTAAAAGTAGTTCCTGCGAGGAGGCGACCAGTTCGAAGGTACAATCCTCGGCAGGCAAACAGCTACAGCAAGCTTTGCTCTCTCAGAAGTCAGTCTAACATTCGCCCACCATCTGTCGACAGGAAGCTCATTCACCGAAGGAAGTTCAGCAGGGGCACACATTTCATCGCATCATTTGTCGAGCCAGCAGCCTTTTTATACTTGAAAATGAAGCTGTTTGGATGCAAGAAGGCATCGTCTCATAACAAGGCTCATCATAGCAAGCCCCAGACATCAACACCCTTTTGGGTTCGAAGTTTGGCAATAACAGATGAGACTAGCAAGGAGAACGTCAAGTCTGATGATGATATTGATGAACTGATTCTCATGGGAACGAACTCGGTATCATCATCCATCGTCGGCTCGCCAAAGCTGGTCGACGACCAACTTCCGCAACAAGCTCGTTCTCCTGTTAGTAGTATTGCAAAGACTCCCTTCGTTGTGGAAAGCAACATGTTCGCAAGGATTCCCATCAGTGGAGGAAATACCATACTCAGTGACACTACTCTGGAATCTTCTGATTCTTCGACTTTGGTGGATGACGTGGCGAAACAAATTCTATCAATCACAACAACGTTTCTTGTCGATATTGTCTACACTGAAAAATGTTCGCCAACAGCCAATGTCATTGTAACAGGCCCATTTGATAATTTCTCAAAGACTTTGGTTATGGAACGAAATGAAGCTGGAAAACATCATCTTACCGTGAGTTGACGATTTGTGCTCAGTCGGAAGATAAAGCAACCCAGCTAATCATCATTTAAATCATGCCAGATCCAAGTTAATGGAGCCAACAAGATATTCTTCAAATTCTTGGTGGATGAAAAATGGAAGTTATCCAAAAAGTTTGCAGTCGAGGAAGACGGGACGACTGGAAACTTGATGAATGTGATTGATATTTCGTGCCCTATGCAAGTGTCATCACCAGCTCATAGTGCACAGACGAAAGATATACCTGTATCACCCAACCAAACAGCAACTCCCACAATCAACGAAGAAGATAACAAGGATGGTGAAAACGATAATGATGATTCCAAGTCTATTGTATCTTGTGGTTCCTCTTTGATACCCTCAGATGCTTCAGAATCAGAAACTGAGCTTCCCGTGGTACGTAGTGCTGTTGTCAAAACGTCATGCGAAAAAGCTGCCATGTCAAACTCACCCTTTTATTTCGACTTGATTAGAAACGCGGTCCTGGACATAGTCGACCTACTTCGATTGTCTCAGCTGTCGAACCTCAAGCTAAGGCTGTTGCTCGACCAATATCGCTACCGTCAGCATCTCGTATATCCTTGTTGAAACCAGACCAGTTAGTTTCACGAGGATCGAAAGCACCCCCAACTCCTTCTCCAGCCCTTCCTCGAGCCAGTTACGCATCGCATCGAAAGTCTCAACCATTGGTTAATCGAAACTCTCTAATCGATTTGGCTGAACAACGACGAGATATGAATCGAATAATGAATCGAAACAGTGGTGGTCCTTTGCTGGGACACGTCGATCCCAATGTTGGAAAACCTACATTTGAAACTGGTCTAATGGGTCAAATCAGTCAACAAGAAATTGATCGCGAAAACCGCAAGAGTGCAATGGTAAGCAACGTGATTAAGGTGTCTTTGCTTCTATCATGTTTGTGGTTGGATTTTCTCTTGTCGCAAAGATGTCATCTTCAAGACATAGTGCTTGACTCAAGTTTTAATTTGCAAAACTATACTAGGTAAATCGCATGTCAGCTCGTCCACAATCTATGACTGCTCCACCGCCTCAATTTCCTTATACTCATGGTCCATCGCCTCAATTTCCTTATAATCATGCTCCAGGTCTTCAAGGATCTTATTATGGCAATCCCAACGTTCTTCCTGTCCCGCAACCTGCTTATGCAATGTCTTATGTCCCATACGCTGACGATGCCGCCAATGATATGTCAGAAACAGCTTCAGCAATCGGACGCCAAGAATTGAAAAATGAATGGTTGCAACGCGAACGAGCCAAGAATGCAGACCAGTCACCAGGTAAGTGTCTTTGAATATTTCACACTTTGAAAGAATCAGAATGAGTGGAACTAAGAAATTGCTCAATATTTCTAGTTGTAATAGCAAACATGGCCAGAATCTCTGTTGGCAGTAGTAAAGGAATACCATCTCAAGGAATACCATCTCGCTTATCACAACAGCCAACAACTCTACCTAGTCGCAAGTCGGCCATCATGCTAACTCATCCCAGGATTCCAAGTGATGAGTCAGGCACCACTGAATCCAGCACTACTGAAGATTCAGATTCAGAAGACGATGAAGAAGACATTCCCTTGGCAATTGTCTCGGCTAGCAGTAAGTCGACGGCGAGTTTCCTAACCATCAAAAACCGACACTGATATACATCTCTCCGTTTCGTAGGAAATGACAGCAAGACTGCATCGGTTGTCGCATCATCATCTCCATCTGCTGGGAATAAACAGAGCCTCTATAATAGATCATCACCAGAGCTATCCCAACAAAACTCTTCCGGAGCTTCGTCATCAGCAGTGCTTGTATCTTCAAAATCTTCAACTACTCAACCTTCTGGTGCTGTAATGGATGATTTGATGGATGGGTTTATCTCGAAAAAGCTTTATTTGCTTGCACATCAAACTGTTCCACGTGTTGAAATGTATGCCTGCTTCATCAAGCACGTTTGTGAGGCAGATGCAAATTCAACAGGAGTGCCATCAATTACTGAGTTTGAAGCTAGTCTTGAAGAAAATGGATTCAGTAAACGGGTCAAGGAGGGAAACGTATGTTGGATGAATGTAAAATTGATTTGAGCCCGTGTATAGTATCGCTAAACATTGTTAATAAGTGTAAAGCTTGAAACTCATAGAAAAACAAATGTTTCCATAGTGCTCAACGCCCGTTTTCGTTTGCGACGGGTTGGCGATTCTGATCAACATTGATGTTCATTGCAGCCATATGCAGTTCATTTCGGACCGACTGGGTAAGAGTGTTAGGATATGATGTAAGAATAAAATAACGCATAAATGCATACCATCTCACTAATGGACATACGTGAAAGTCACCACAGATGAGCAGGTCGATAGTGATTCCATATTGTTTTTCAGTTCTACGCAGAGTTTGATAGACAGTGTCCAGCTCGCCGTGGAGGCTTCCTTCCACTGCTATCCGCATCGCCTATTACATATCAGGCAGCCTTGTCTCTCCTCTTTGCTAGCTAGTTTGAACTAGAAAGATATGGCAGTCAAGAATGTGGAAGTAGAGCCAAAGACGCCAATTGACGAAGATATCAAATCTTCTGGTTGGTTTGTACGTGATCTACACGTTCTTAATGTCTACTACTCTGTATCTGACACGAAATTCACCAACATCAAAAAGCAACCATTGGCGGACGTTGCTGACTACTGGAAGAATGAACTGGTCGCCTAACTGGTATGAAATCTCACATTGAATTGTATCTGATCGCCATTACGCCATTACTGTGTCAAGTTGACAACATTGTCTCGTAGCTTCATCAAAGGATGCCAAGTTAACCTCAAACGCTGATGGATAAGGCGACTACGTTTGATCAATGTACTGCTGCTGCTGAAATGCTGGATAAGATTGAAGGTACCAGCCGAGTACATTAGATTCGTGATCATCAGATGCTGATGTGGTTGTACTTAGGACATGACAGGTGGAAGGCAAATCCAGTCTCGTCAGAGTACGATTACAGACTCGTACAAGATCGACTCGCACAACTGAAAATGATTCGCGAAGCTGGTGATCTCATTCTCATGATCTACTACTTACGGACTTCTATAACGAGAAACTTGGGTGATTGTGAAAACTACAAGGTATTGTTGACGTGGTATGCATGAAAAGTTCGTTTTTCGCATGCATTCCAGAATCTCACAACCATCAAACATCCACAATATAGCTATCAGACGTAGGCCTATCATCCTGTCTCACATTCCGAGCCCAAGCAATCCTCGTTCAAAAATACTATGGCGACGTAACCATCGTCCCAACCGTGACAATATCCGACTATGCCCGCATAGTCACCAACCCCACAACCGACCTCTTCAACCAATAGCTCATGTAAGGGAAACAATCTGCATGGCCGTTAATGCCACTCATGCGAAATCACTTCCAATTGAAATGTGTCTTGCAAAGTGCCTGTATAGTTTGAGGACCAAGAAACGGGCTGGTATGAAACAGGATGAGAGGGAAGGGTGGAAGAAGATTGGACAGAGGTAATAGGGTTGAGAAGGATGTTATTATATCGCAGCCTCATTTGTCGAGGTAGAGGGGGTTTTAGAGTGTATATAGTGCTTTTGGAAGAGGCAAAGAGGTATGTGCTGTACACCATAATGAACTTAAACGGCCAGCAGTTTCGGCATATTTCGAGCATATAGGTTGTTAACTTGTATACGATTGACTAGGTTCCATGACTGGCTGCATCGTGTTTGACAATATTACACAATACAAAGAAGCTAGAATCAAAATGCTTCAGTGGATGAGAGAAGGCATATTGAAAGAATATACAATCAGATTTATGAAGGTAAGATATCACTAGACTACAAATTCTTTTTATGGTCTATATTTGCCTTTGCGATTATTCTGTAGTTGGTTGCGGTGGTTGGTGTTGTGGTGTTGGTGGTCGTGCCGTTATTTATGTCCAAGCTCTCGAGAAGAAGGCTCCCGGAGTGGTCCTTGTTCCCAATACGCACATAACCACGTCTGCGAAGACTGCTGTAGTTGTTGCTACCGACAATGAGACTACTGGCAGTGCTGGAAGGATTGTGTTGAAAATAGCTGCTACTGCCGCAGACAGAGAATCGACGATGGTGCTGAATTCCGCCCATTCCGACAAGGTCATTTGATGAGGCCTCTGCAAAAACTGGACCGTTATAAGTCGGAAATTCTGAAGAGTAAAAGGAATTCAGACCAAAGAGTGACAACATGCTACGACCACCAGCTGCCACAACAACCCGACCTCCAGAAGCACTTTGACCAATGGGCGTTTCAAGATTTGCGTCTTCGCGTGATGTGCGGATATCTGTTGCTCTTGACGAGCTTGGTAAAGCTACTGCCACACGTTTATACTAAATAAATTATACACGTATGATGAATAAAAGGACAAGACAGAAGTTCAACATACCTCGCGATACCTTTGGCCGTCCGACTACTTTGATGGGTTGTAGCGATGTTGTGTCAAATGCCGTTACAAGAGTAGCAGGATCCAGTGGCGTCTCTTGATCGTATAGGTATGCATTCACGCGATAATTTGGTATGCCCGTCAAGTCCTCTTTGAATGTCCGTTCAATCACATAATCCAATAAATCTTCGACTATATTAGTTTTGGGAAGAAAGATGCGATCTGCTCTCGTGCCCTCGACGTGTCGAAAATCATTATTGCCATCCGGCTCATACAGACGGACCCAAATCATTACTAGCTCCTGGGTGGCCATGATGATGGGTGAATATATATGAAAAGTTTTAAGTTTTGTACGTTTTTACGATTTCAGAAAAGGCAGCAACTCACAACACCCACACAAGCTCACGACAGACGCGTCATTTATTACATTCTTATTGCTGTTGTATTCTTGGATCTTTCAAATTCGCGTCTTCGTGTTCGTGGTATCTCTTGCTTGTCACATTCGCGTCTATTTTCTTCTTCAATTTTGCATGATTATGACCAACCACACAGCCGAGCTCTTCAATCGATACCTCATATCAGGAGAACAATCTGCATGACCGTTAATGCCGCTCATGCGAAACCACATTCAAATTTGATGTGCATTGCAGAGTGTATGTACAGTTTGAGGACCAAGAAGAAGGATGTTGATCAATGTTGATATATCGCAGCTTGATTTGTCGAGGTAGAAGGGGGTTAAGAGTGTATATATTTTTTTGGCAAGGGCGTATCTCTACATAAGCATACATTACGTTTCTGTGACATTTGGATTGTATTCTGCTTTCTTTGTTTTGGCTTTCGGCATTAATTACTGGTTGACATTTTTGGGGAACAAGCACGTTCAGGTATCTTCGGAAGTGGAGCCCTTCAATGCTTTCCTTCAATGGGATATCAAGCCTCACTAACTGGTTTGAATCAAACCGCCTTGTCCTGGGTTTTTTTTTTGGCTACTTGCATCTTTGTCTCCAAATTAATTGAACACCAAAAGTCGCCTTGGTTGGTACATTTCAGGTGTTGATGTTATATCGTATGCAATAACCTCAAGTTCACAATGTTTGCTTGTAGGTTCATCAGGAGAAACCAAGCTATTCTCAGAGGTAATTGGATTAAGAGAGTCTGCGTTTGATGGGCTCAGTTATCCAAGTATCGTGGGAAGGCCGTGATATTCCTCTCTCTGGGGATGAACAGCAGGGCCGGATAAACTAGTTTATCCGGCCTTTGGATGACTATAATAACTTGAATGGTATAAATTGCAGGGAAGGAATGTACCATTTGACTAGGGGGGCTATTGAAGTAGGACACGTCGAATCGAATGAGGGAATGTGATGTATAGAGGCAATTAAATTTACATCCACGTTTTGTAGCAGATGTCAGGAATGCTTTGCGTCAATACATGTTGTTGGCTTTGAGTTCCGAGAGACAGAGTTGAGAGAATAGCCAATTGCTGATTCTCATCATTTGAATTCGAATCTTAAGGTCTTTCACCTAATGGTCCTCGAAACCTTCTTCAAGGATCAACCTAAGATCGCTAAAAAATGTGTTTTAATATTGAGCTCTTACAGACTCAAACAACAAAACCAATACCAACAGTTTAAGTGACAGAACCCACTCCGTTTACGAGCGGGTTAAGATTCCTGTAATATTGATTGGGAACACTTTCATCGTGTTTTTTATCCGTCCAGACACTCCTTCACTCTATTCTTTTCTACAAACACACAATCAGAAGCAGTCAGACAAGCTACTAGATCATCAAATAGTTTCTTGCCTAATGGCATGCTGGTGAAAGAGATGAGACCTTGAGAGGTCAACAAACTGTGATTCTTCTTATTGGGTTGTTTCTGCAAGAAGTTGACGGGAGGTATCTTACACTGGAAGCTGCCTAGAAATCCCAGCTGACGACACTATTACGCGTCGTAAACTGTTTTCAACTGGGTTTGATCGTGCTTACTGCTAGTCAACTGAACACATACGATGCTTGTTGTGTAAAACAGCAATAAAACGGCCAATCTTCACCAATACTAATCTTTTGTGTCTAGCGTGTGAGGAATATATATAACTACGGGGTATTATATCTACTGCGTGTGATAGCGCAGATCCACGCACTCACAACAACATTTTTGACCAAACATATTCACATATCACAGCTAGGCGATGGCACCTAAAACAAAGAAGGAAGCAGCAGTTGTAGTTCCCGATGCAGAAGAGTCTGATGAAGAAGTTGAGGACGTTGAGATCACTGGAGCTGACGAGAGTGACAAACCTAGTGAGGGACTTGACAATGCCGAAGTAGTAACAAAATATCAAACTAGCGCCAGAGTGGCTAACGGTAAGTCATATTATATTTCATTTCTACTATCTGCTGTTTTGTTACATTCGCCTTGAACTGTAAACATTTGTGGTTTTTTTTCCACGCACCTTGTTGGAAGCTCTTTACGTGCATCAACGCTCAAATCGAGCTCAGTGTGTTGGGATAGATCTGATTTAATGTATACAACGTTGAGAAATCATCCAGCTAGTTATGGATGGATGTACTTCGATGTGTACATAGTCACGCTTGGTTACTTGACAAAAAAACTCGACTCGACACACGCACCCTTATCCATCACTTCCCTCTAGAAACATTAAAGAAGATAGTCGAAGCTGCTGTAGAAGGAGCCAAAATCTTGGATTTGTGTACGCTGGGTGACAAGCTGATAGAAGATGGTGTAAAGACGGTTTATAACAAGGGCAAAATTCCAAAAGGTAATACCCCACTTTGAGATACACATATGAATCCATTTTTCGTCTATATTTATATTCGAAATCACGCTCTAGGCATTGGATTTCCCACCTCGGTTTCAAAGAATCAACAAATCTGCCATTTTTCACCCCTTCCCAGTGACCCTGAAGCATCGCTAGCTCTGGTCAATGGCGAGATGGTTCGAATCGAATTGGGTGTACATGTAGACGGTTTCTTGGCCCAAGTAGCTACTACTCTAGTTGTTGGTGCAAGCAAGGTGAGAACACAATTAAGGGTGATACTACAAGTATTCAAGAGGCTCACACACAGTCATGTAACAGGACAAGCTCATTACTGGAAGACAGGCTGATGCTTTGCAGGCTGCTTATGTAGCTTCAGAAGCAGCTATTCGAACACTCAAACCAGGACGCACCAATGTTGAAGTCACGGAAATCATTCAAAAGGCTGTAGAAGAGTTTGAATGCAAGCCTATTGAAGGTTTGTTCGCTCCTCTTTATATCTTTGCTTCTTGGATTTTGTTCTGAATGGACATTCGATGCTGAAACATTACAATTCTAGGAATGCTCTCACATCAAATTTTGAGGAATAACATGGAGGGAGAAAAGCAAATCATCCTAAATCCAACAGATCAACAGAAGAAGGATAGTGAGAAGCAGACTTTTGCAGAGGGTGAAGTGTATGTTGCCTACTCAGCTTCATCAACCATAATCGACTTCTGATATTTTGGTTTCTCGATAGATACTCGATTGACATCTTGGTTTCTACTGGAGAAGGCAAGCCCAAGGCTGCCGACTCAAGAACGACTATATATCGCCGCAACCCTGATCAAACATATCAGTTGAAGATGCAAACGTCGCGAAAAGTGTTGAGTGAGGTATGTATAATTACTGCTTGCTCATTTTCCTACAACTGTTGTTCTCCTTGTATCTTCAGCATTTATGTCGATAATGATTTACCTACTCAATATTTCCAACGATATTTCATTGAATATCCCACCACTTCCATTTTACAGGTCAAATCTCGATTTGGCTCATTCGCATTCAACCTCCGTCATATGGAAGATGAAAAAAAGGCACGTATGGGTATTTTGGAATGCGCTAGGGTAGGGGTCGTAGCTCCGTATCCCGTCTTGTGCGAAAAGGAAGGTGAATTTGTGGCCCACTTACAATTCACAGTCTTGTTGTTGCCCACTGGTCCTCTTCGAATTACACATTTCCCTTGGGACGCTTCACTAGTGAAGTGTGACAAGGAGATTAAGAATGAAGAGCTCAAGGAATTATTGAAGACTTCAGTACGACCGACCAAAAAGTCAAACAAGAAGAAGAAGGTAAATGCCAGAATTCACTCTCGAGAAATTTGTTGACGTCGCTCGTTCGGTTTTTTCCTCTTCAGTATCTGACTCCATGTTCTTGCGATTGTAGAAGACCACCACGGGCACGGAAGAAGAGGAGGAATAGTCAAAAAATGTAGCAAATAACCAAACACTCTTCGCCAAATAACAATTTTACTTTGTGCATACGCACTGATTTGCATTTATTTTTATTTGTTACAGTATTAGATGGGGTTGGACCATTTTTGCAAAGATCCGTTGATTTCAGCTCTTATTCGTTGCAAGGTGTGAGACACTTCGGTAAATACATGCGGCTGGCGA
The DNA here is from genome assembly GCF_006535985.1 of Synchytrium microbalum. NCBI lineage: Eukaryota > Fungi > Chytridiomycota > Chytridiomycetes > Synchytriales > Synchytriaceae > Synchytrium > Synchytrium microbalum. The sequence goes on along the minus strand of NW_022158397.1, from coordinate 125,424 downwards.
TCTACAAAATGAATTTTCGTAACATTGTAACATATCCTGCCAATACCTACATGAAGTAGTAGAATTGAAGCTGGTTTTGGAAAATGCAAAATGCCGTAAAGAGCTTACTCGAAATGAACGCTCCATCCCAGCTTCCGATGTCTTTAAGCTTGGGGTGCTCTCTCAGAATGGCGATGTCCAAGTTTCTACATGCTTGCTCAATCATCCAGAATGTAGTTCCTTCCAGTACAGTACCGACAGGAGCAGTCATGACGGCGGGCCTCCCATTCCTTTTGCAAAGGACATAGAAATTGGAGCTGAGTCCTTCAAAAAGTTGCATGTCTTCGTCGCGTAGAATCACTTCCGTTATTGGAGGTTTGAGCAATGCTTCCTGTACAGCTCGGTCCTAGTAATATGTTGATAACCTTGAGGAAAAAGAAATCCACAAAGCACATTAAAGTGTTTCTCTGACCTTGACCCATTGAGTACCCTTCACGGTTGGATTCGATCGCGGCCAACCAGAGATGATAACCTCACAGTCACTCTCTGCTACTGGAGTAAATGGCTGCACGAAAGCAACTAGTATCGGTAGATTGTTCTATGTTTGTGTAATCAGCTACCTTCTTGGTCTTGAAAAGGACTCTAGTACAACTAACCTGATGCGATAGTAACAGAACGACACGTAGTTCAACATTTGGTTGAGGCCATCTAGAGCATGCTCTTGGGATGACAGCTGCAAGTATATCACGTATAGCCTTTTCCAAATATTGGGGAGACTTGAATGATGCCAGATCGATCGGAAACGAGAATTTCTGCGAGGAGGATATAAGCCTCCTGATATGTACATCCAGAGTCAGGGCTCTAGTCTTTGATACGGTTCGAAGGGCCGTGTAGACTCCATTTGGGAAGGATTTTAGAAACGATGCAGGTGACAGCGATGTTTCAGCATTTTCCACTACCGATATTGGTAGTCCAGGTCGATACGTAGCTACTACAGACATTGGATTTCTGATGATCTGTGTTATTGAAAAGAACTTTAGTCACGTATGTTAGTATTGTCAAGTTTCTGGATTTCCCAAAACTTTTGAAAACCACAATTGTGCAAGAAGAGCCACCATCCAGTCACGGTGACAGCCCCTCTCTGTAGACTGGGGCGTTGAAGGTGCGTACCTCTCCTAGCTTTGAGCGACCGCTTGGCAAATCTCTCTGCAATTCTTGTTTTGAAGATTTTTGAGATTTGGTGAAGTGCTGAAATGACAATTGTTTAACTGACGTACAGGAGAAAACCCGAATATTTGTCTTACTACTCTCTTTAAAGAAAAATGAGCTCTTCTCGCCGCAAAAGACCAGCTGTCTCGGAGGAAGAACAATCTGATCAATCGAATGGGAAACCTCTGACATTATTCACACCTGTGCCGAATGCCAAAGTCGTAATAGTACATAAAATGACAAAGATCGACACCCTCAAGCAAATATATGGAGATACCGTCTCTGTGGTGGATGTCACGAGCAAGAGCTCACTGCCATACGTCAAGTTCTCCCCATTCTACCCATGGAAGGATGGGATACCAATAGCTACAGATTCATCAAAGACAGCCGTGTCGGTAGAAGGTATATGGCAGGGATTGAAGGTCTTTGAGAACGAAGGAATCTCTACAAAGCACCTGCAGAACGACACAATGCAGAACGTGAAACGATCTGCTACAAGATTACGTGGTAAAGTATTGGGACACTCAGCAACTGTCACGGATGAGATTACTCTACTGGAGTATATCGATGCACGGAAACAAATCTATCTGCCAGCGTACAAGTATGTCTTAGGTACGGCGTCTTTAACTTGAACCGTTAGCTTATGTGCAATTCTTTTTTATAAATTCTGTTTCAATTAGACAACTATCTGCAGAAGGAAGTGGCCTTACTTGCCAATATGGTGCGAGAACTGGACACCACTCTCTGTCTAAAGGACTACACGACGAACTCTGACGTAGACGACGTAACACAACCGTTAAGCCATGCCAGCCTTATAGCCGCCTACATAAAAGGTCAATGGCCAAATTAGCACTGGCATGCTGTAAAGGATATACACCGGCATTTGCTAATTGAGGTCTTTGCTCTCCCAAAAGAATTGACAATAAAGCGGCCGCTGAAAGCGAACGCGTCCTATCAGAATATTTACACCATATTCACAAATGATGGATAATGCTTGTATTTTGGGCTGTTGGACCATTCGATACTTTTGAATACAATATATTCTTATCGTTTGACTCAATGATATATTTAATACAACTTCGTCAAACTCACCCAAAAATGAAATTTTCAGACAAGGCGAGACGATGAGCCATACGTTCTGCGGCCTCGACCTTTGTTACAACCTGTTCGGTACTTCCTGCAATCCACCTCCTAGAAAACCCGTACTTGTAGATACAAGTTATATCGATAGATCGTCTAACTAATGCTTCTTCCAATAGCCTCCTTCGAACAAAGCAATCATAAGAGTATGAATCAGTTGGGGCAGCTGCAGTTATTAGGTTATCAAGTGCCTCTTCCGATAGCGTTTCCTCTGACAAATATTGGATGATATATGGATCTATAGGACAAACTCGTATGGATTCTACATTTTCGTGTTTGCTCCTGACAAGATTGTCGAGTGTGGCGAGCTTGTCTGGATATAACTGTCGTGGTGGACATCGTTTGATTGCCAAGCAGCTGGCGAGGAATTCAATGTTGGTTTTGACATTTAGGATGTGTAGACTATTAAATCCTTGTTCTACTTGCATCACCTTATACTTGACAATCAAGTCAATGTCTCCAGTATAGTGAGTTCCTACTTTGTTATCCATAAAGTATAGGCGTTCACATTCTGGTCTATGGCCCGGATGGAAGTATATTTCAGTCGCTACGGATGGTGGCTGCCTATTCAAGATATTATTGGCGATTGGCAATCCAAATCGTAATTGATCAAGCCATTCCATGAAGTGAATTCGGACTGCGATACTTGATCCAGTTTCATAAGTTGCCATATATGACTTGTCTCTATAATGGTTAATTGTTTATAATTATTAATAATGACAAGTTAAATGAATGGGTTTGTTGTAATGGACGGTTTTGGCGATTGAGACAAGATGTAATGGGGGGTTTGTTGCTGCATGCTTACATGGTGGACTCAGTCGATTTGACCGACTGGAAATCGAAGATGACTTGAGGGGAGAGGCTTGACGGGTCATGTCTGAGTTCCAAGGAAGACACGAACAAGGACAATGGCCGTCCTACGGTTTGTTCGTCCAGTATCGGTTTTATGACCAGTTTTGATTTTGAGGACGAGTTTGCCTTGATCTAAACGAGAAGGATTAATATGCGAAAGGAGCATACCGAGAAGTATATGGTGTGAATACCTTTGCGAAAAAGGCATGAGGTGCCACGTCCAAGAATTTCTTGGAAAGGCGACGGAGGTAATAGATTTCGACGAAAGGAAGGTACTCGATAACCTCGGCAAGAACAGTCTCTAATGTAGAAGGGGGCGGTGAGCACACTTTGAATGGTCAACAAATGTGTCTTGGCGGCCTGAACCTGGCAGATCGTCCATAATCTGGAGAGAAGGCACTAAAGATATTGCACGATACTAAAGCTGCAGATGGTATGTTCCTATAGGAAATGTCGTTTACCGTCTCGCTGCAATTTGGATTTGCGGTTCCTATTGGAAGCGCGACAACCAGGGAACTGTGGTTAATGAAGGCTTCCTTTTAGTCACGTATGGCCACTCATAAGAAGCCTACCAATGATTCTCCTGCTGCTGCCTCAAAAACCGCCGATCCACTCTTGAAATCTCTCAAATTACGAGGTATGAATTTGTTATCCAAGCCGACATGAACTTGCGCTTCACTGCCCACTTTGCATTTGAATTATCTTTACTTGAATTTTATTCAAACTGATTACACGTTACAATTATGCTGATGTAACTGACAACACGCTCATCTGTTACCCCGCCGTGTGAATGTTACCCACAACAGACCCCAAAATTCGCTCGTCTCGTGGCAATTACTTGCTAATCGCTACACTTACTTCTAGTCGGACAATTCAACTTGCTCAACTTTCATGACCCTGGAAAGCCTTGTTATGGTCGTTCTTACACCCAAGACGAAGTTGATGGCAAAGTCGAGTGGACAAGCCAGCAACTACGAGCTATGAGATGCCATGTTGTAGGTTTTGAGGAGGTCTGGTCTCTTGCTCCTCTAAAAGCTGCAATAGCAAAATCAGGCATCTATCCAGACAGCTACTCCCTTGTTGGTCCTGGTGTTGATGGAAGCAGGCCTGCTGGTGCGTGATTTTGGAGGATTCGCAATTTGTGACGTTTCTATTGTCAACTCTTCTACCAACCGTTCTAGTTGCGCTACTCAGCGTCTTCCCAATCGTCGAGACTGACTATTTCGATGACTTTCCCCCTGAAGTTATCTTGATTTTCGGAGAGAATGGAATCGATCTCCCCATTAAAAAGTTCCAACGTGGTGTACTACGCTGTGTCGTGAAAATGCCAAACGATCGTCTCGTAACGTTCTTTGTTGCCCATTTGAAAAGCAAAAGACCGATAGTCACTATTCAAGAACGAGACGATGCAAAAGCATCTGCTATCGGATCCGCTCTTTCCTTAATCGTCCGATCTGCGTAAGAGCTTTAAAACCCAAACTGAAGTTACCAACAAATGGATGTATTTCTAAATTCTCTTCCTTACTTTTATAGAGAATCTGCCGCTTTACGGTGTTTGGTCATTGATGAAACTGACGGTAGACCTCAACATTCGAAAAGGAAGGGTGCTTCTTCTCCAGGCAAAAGTGGTGACGAACAGGAAGAGGAACAGTCAACTAGTGCTGCCGGAGTCAAGGCTACGACAATAGTATTGGGAGACCTGAATGAAACGGTGCACTCGACTAGCACAGAGATTGTTACCGGCACTAAACCTTTCAAGAAACTGCCGTAAGTTACATATGCGATTACCCTGTACCTCTTATTACGTTGAAGGTTTAATATTCTATGTATCATCTGTTTAGATTCTGGGTGAAGCAGGTACATTGATGACAGCGGTGTCACTCGTTTGTTTCGCATTATAAATTAAAACGTCCGCACCCCAGAATGTGTATAGAAACATGCTCTCTAGCACGAATGACGTCCAGGTGAGGTCTTCGGACAGAGACGTCACATATTCCCATATTTTCAACGGAAGGTACGATGTGCTGGATCACATCCTAGTGTCGAACGATTTGATACGAAGCAATCCCCTACACATTGGTTATGTTCAGTTGCTTCACCATTTAAATGATCATTTGATTGACGCTACGTTAAGGTAAATGAATTCTGTACGTAATTTCTTGCGAGAATTGCACGTGACGAAGAATGCTGAATGCCTCATTTTGGATTAGCGAGAGAGATGATTGGGGAGAGGGTGTGTTGCGGGCCGACGGTGATTCCCATTGGAACAAGTCGAAATATACCAGTGGTGCGTATTCCAGTAAAATTACTCGATTTGAAAAGACCACAAGAAGTAGTAATCTCAGTATCCACACCCTGATTTAATAGATCATGGTCAATGTGTGGCACTAATCAAACTATTTCCGAAGGGCCAGAATGGGCAAAATCGATTTGTTGCCAGGAGAAAAGAGGGTGCAGAGAATGCGGAAACAAATGACGAAGGGCTGGACGATGCTGATGAATTGGATTTGCAATATCACAACAAGCTACGAATTTGATGCAAAAAATTCGTAATCATCGCAACTGCTTCATTCGTCCAATACCTTGTAAAAACATTAACATGCACAGATCGGTACGGTAGTGAACGAGTTGTCGGCGAAGGGATGGACTAGACTATTGGCAGAACATCACCACAGCAGAAGACCAGCGACAAGGACAAGGACATCAGCAGCACAGTTTGCAACAGTTCAAGATTTTCTCATAACGCGGTTCTGGATTTCTCATTTTGCAATAATTAAGTTGTCAATCAGAGTTGGTCTTTCCCAGCGGTTGGACCTCGGTACCTGGAACAATGGTGGCTTTGTCGTTCGCGTTCTTTTTTGCATTTTGGACGAATTCGACCAAGTAGACATGGCCAAAAGGACGGCATAAGGTGGAGCCCCTGCTATTTTTGCATTCTGGAATTTATGCTAGAGGTATAGGAACTCAGCTACTCCAACATCTGCTACGTTTGCGGCAGAAACCAAACCATGCAGGAAGAGATTAAGAAGGTGATCACCAGAGAAGATATCAAAGGTGCGCAATATTTCACCTCAGCCGAATCTTAATATTATATTACTACGTCACAAGTCTAATTGCTTATTATCATCAGGCTGGTTCGGAGCCCCACTCCATAAAAATAATAGGGAATTTAACACGAGATTGTTTGACGAACTGGTTGCAAGAGCTACTGATCATGCTGCAACGTCACAGGATACTAGGCAAAGCATTCCATTGCCTCACTCGCACTCTGTAAGTTGTCGTTGTCTAGTTACTAGAGTTGGCGATTTGGACTAATTGTCCCATCCCGATCACGGCACAGACAATCAAACTCCGGCTGACTTCGCTGTACATGCTGCTACCACTCGAAAATCCAGAAGTCGATAATGTGCTTCCTCCACAAGGGCTGCTAATCGACGAATTGCTGTTGCAGAAAAGACACAAATCCCAGATCCACGAATCTGTCGGCACCATAGATGCATTTTATTCAGCCTCATCCTCAAATCAGTCTATATATCGTGACGGATCCAGTCGGAAATTCTGTAATGGGCCAGCAAAGATCCGTACAAACTCACAGGGAATATCAATCGACCTACAGTTGTCAATCTGCTCCCCTACACACAAGTTTGCTACTGCAGATGTCGTGAGTTGGAAGGATTCATTGACAGGAAAACATGTCGATTTTGTTCAAGACCTGGGTTCTGACCTCATGTATACTGCCCGACTCACTCGTTTATGGGAGGATGAAGGGCCCGTACGATATGAGCTGAATGGCGTGCTGTCGGACAGCACTGACGAAACGGATAGTGTGTCCTCTGCGTTTCGTAGATACACGATGGACGCAGTGGAGAGCGCAATTATTGTTACTAATATGGAAGGCACAATTATTGAGTGGAACTCCTCAGCTGAAGCTTTATATGGGTACAGCAGGTCCGAAATGCTTGGAAAAACAGTGACAGACGTATTGGTCCCGTAAGTATAATGGTGTTGATAATAAAAATCTGAGGACGAAAACAAACCAATTGAAATCTTGCTTCATCACTTAGACCTAACGATGGGATTGAGAATTTATCTCTGGATATTATGACAAACCTCAACCAAGGTAATGCCAACCGCAAATTGAGACCCAAGGATTGTTCTAGACCGTTTCGTGAACTTTACAGGGAAATCGTGGAGTGGTTCCTTTCTCTGCCATCGTAAAGATGGGTTTATTTCTTCGGTCCGTGTGACGGATGTTCCGATCACGGATCAATATGGACAACTCATAGGCATTCTTGGGGTGAGCAGTTGTGCATCGTTAATTAGGCCATTTTCAACATTTCGCTGACTATGCAATCGCAGACGTCCTATGATAACTCTGATTTTGAGAAAGCCATGCAAAGGCTCACATTCATGAGAGACAATCTTGAGCTTTTGGTATCGCAACGAACAGCAGAATTGGAACGAGCTAACGAGCATTTGAGAAATGAGATTGTTGAGAGAGTCAAAGCTCAAGCAGGCCTCGAACTAGGTATAAAGTGCGTTTTCGAATTGTTTTCAGGATCTTGACTGACGATTACACTATTCCACATGCAAAAAGTTTCGTTGGCTTTACGCAAAACCGGAACAAGTGCAGCCATTGTAGACAGCAGTATGTGAAGTCCACTCGAGAATTGTCGAAAAACTCCTTTCTGACACTTTCGCCTTCATCACAGATTGGACAATACAATGGATGAACGATTCATTATCTAGAGCAACGGGAGTCTCTGAAGAGAGCGCTGTGGGCACCAGTCTTCTCGATTTCATAATAGAACGCTCTGGAGACAACTGCAGTAGAATCGTCTTGTCTCAACAAGACGACAAGTGTTCTGACTCGGACTCCAACCCGTCGAATCCTGAATATTCTCCCTTATTTGGTCAGTTTCCTCCCCGATCACAGACGTCCGACGTCGGCTCCGTCATCAGCATATTACGAAACGCAATCACAAACAATCGACCTATCGAAGCCGAAGTGTTGCTCAAGGTCAGTAATACTTTGATGGCGTCCAAAAGCTGCACATCAAAGTCTCACTCAAATATTTCTAGTCTGGGGATCCAAACAGTCCTTGGTCTTGGCACGTGTTGGATGCTACAATGATAGACAGTAGCACTGATTCACCCACCGCAGTTGTAAGGCTTCTTGAGTTTGTTTCGAAATTGAGTGTATGGGGTTTGAACACATTCCTGTTACAAAGGTTGTGCTTCAAGATATCGGACGTTTGAAGCTGATTGAGCACGCAACGATTGAAGCAAGTCGTCTCAAGACTGAATTCATTACCACAGTAAGCAATTGTGTAAAACTCGCCTTTTGAACGCTCTTCCTTCCCTTGCTCATATCACCTTCTCTAGATGTCACACGAACTTAGGACGCCACTTAATGGAATTCTGGGAGCGACGTCTACAGTACAGTCAAATGTTGAACGCACAGAGGATCCCGCAACTTTGAATTTATCAGAAATTCGTGAATCAATGTCCATAGTATGTGTTATTTGAAATCGGAACGACTGGGCTCAAAGTTCTAATATTCGTATGAATTAGATTATGAGCTCGTCGCAATTGCTGCTTAGTCTGATCAACAACGTGTTGGATGTGCAGAAGGTCATTCAGGAGTTGCATGTCATTTCAATAAATTGCAGCATCCTAACAAGTATTTTGGTAGATTGAAGCAAAAAGAATGGAAGTTTCCTTATCCAAGATGTCCATACTGGCAAAGCTCTCCAGCTCTTTGAGGATTGTTCAGCCTATTGCAAACATACGTGGTATTCAGCTAGCAGGTGAAGTAACATGTCTTTCTATTCAAACGATTTTACCATTTTCAATATTTATTCATCCATATCATTTAAAATTATTTAGTCACTATTGGTAATGAACTCCTGCATCTCAGTAGTAGCAATAGCAGTAGAGCAGTAACAGGTGGGAATGGCCGTGTTGTCCATCTCAAGGACGATTCAGGAGATATGTCGGTCTATCTCGAGCCAATGCAGTCCCAATGTCAGCATGGCGCGAATGCCCTAAAAGTGCCTGAGACCATTGTTGTTGATGGCCCCAAAGTCGTCCAAATTTGCATAAACTTGCTTGCAAATGCCATCAAGGTTAGTGTGTGAGTCCAAAACTTTTCAAAATGATTCTTTCTCGCAACATATTCTTTTCTAGTTTTCCCCTGACAATACAGTCGTGCGATTGACTGTGGAAACTGTTATGGTTGGTGAGAAACCTTATTTGGTTATAACGATTTCAGATCAAGGCAAAGGCATTGAGGTTAGCAAACGGCGGCGCCTCTTCCAACGATTTGTTCAAGTGACGTCGTCGGGATCTGGATCGGAATCTCGGCCGAGCGGGTAATTTTTAATTTGCTTACAGCCTGTCTTCGAATTAATTCGATAAGCAATACTTACCTCAACTTTGTGTTAGCTCGGGTCTGGGGCTCTCCATATGCAAGAGTCTTTCTGGCATGATGCATGGTGACGTTTGGATTCACGGAGCCGAGACTGAACGTGTGAAAAAACTGCTGGGAGGAAAGCCCGTTGGAGGTTGTGAGTGCTGTGACGTCGAATTGCTTGAAAAAGCTGGTCTTAAGCAGAAGCAGCGTGGATTCCCTGGAGCCCACTTCTCCTTTATGATACCGTACGGGGAAGAAAGAGTGACTCGGGAACGTACAGCATCCAAAACGGTGTTTCGAGTGCCAACTGCTACTGTCGTCGACGGAATGTATGTCCACGAAGCTAGAATACGTAAACTGGGCCGGCTTTCGAAAATACTGGTAGTTGATGACGATGTGTAAGTGATTTTATATTGCACTGACATCAACTAGAGCGGTTTCCAATCTTTTCTTTTACTTTAGTGTAAATCGAAAAGTACTTTGTCGAATAATTCAAGGAATAATTAGCAAAGACTCCACTGTGGTAGTCGAGACCGCTGAGAACGGTTTGGAGGCCCTGCAAAAAATGCAAAAGTCCGAATTTGATCTGGTATTCATGGGTAGGTCCTTCTAAGCTGAGAAGCGTGCATTGTATAGCGCCTATAAGCTGAGAAGCGTTCGTCGACCTCATACTGATCTTGTCTCGAGCTGGCAACTTCTAACGTCATCTCCCTTTAGATGTTCTCATGCCAGTGATGGACGGCCTCACAGCTGGTAAAACGTACATTGACCAACATACGGAGGGGCCCAGAGCTGTACTGGTTGCACTTACAGCTAACGCCCTATCTGGGGACATTGAAGCCACTTTTCAATTTGGACTCGACTGCCACTTGACCAAGCCAATTACTGTATCCAAAATAAAGAAGGTCTTCCAGCTCTTTGGAGTCAACGAGTCCGAGAATTGAAACCTGAATCCCATGCAGCTCGATGTGCATTACCTGTGGCAGTTAGTACCTGACGTGATATGTAACTATGTATACACTAATACCTTTATTACTAATTAAAATAATTTGGATTTAATATTCTCCTCGTTATTGAAGTTTGGTGGTTGTGGAGTGGCAGGGCTCCCATCCGCGTCCAAAATTTATTTGAACAAAACTCTTCACACAGTTAAAGACGAGAGGAAAACGACAAGAATGAACGTTCACAAAGTAGCACAGATAGGCTTTGGACTGCAAGCCCGTGCTTATGAGCTAGCAAGGCCATCATATCCTCCTGCAGTTGTGAATTACGTGACAGAAAACTTTCTAAAGAATGGCACTACCAAGGAAGTTTTAGACCTAGGCAAGTTTGGACCTGAGTGAAGAATGAGTTTGCTATTTCATCGATACCTTGTATGGTTGACACTCGCTGTCCAAGTTTTGCTCGTAGACATTTCATCAAAAATATCAACATTTCAGAATTTGGGACACTCAGCTAACAGTCATCGTATTGTTTCTGAAATAGCTGCCGGAACCGGTAAATGGACAAGGCTGCTACCCAAGGATCTCAAACGAGTTGTCGCGTTGGAGCCGTCGGCCGAGATGAGAGCCCAATTCAAAATCATCCTAAACGACGTCGATATATTGGACGGAACAGCTACGTCGATACCATTTGCAGACAACTCATTCGACCTCATCACAGTAGCTCAGGTCAGTTTTGCATCGATGGTGCGTTATTACTAATAAAATCTTCGAGACTAATTCTTTGAGGTAATAGGCCTTCCACTGGTTTAGCAACATAGAATCACTAAGGGAGATGCACCGTGTACTCAAGCCTGCCGGGAGTGTCGCTCTGATATGGAATATGGAAGATCAACGGACGCCTTGGGTGAGGAGACTGAGAAAAGCATACGAACCCTATGATGGCGCAACACCACAATACAGAATGAACTTATGGCGTCCTGTGCTGGAAAGTACCGAATTCAAAGCTTTATTCACTCAAAAGAAGGAGGTGCAATTCACGCACGAGGTTCTGTGCTCTCGGGACATTGTCTGGAATCGAGTGTTGTCAAAGTCGTATATATCTGTTTTGCCTGAGAACGAGCAGGCCAAGCTGAAAGCTACTGTAGAAGGTATTATAGAGCAGCCGGATGTCGAATGGAAGGACGGCGTAGTTAGCTTCCCTTATACAACTGACGTGGTGAGCTTCACAAAGCTCTAAGTTGTAAGCTTGCAATGTCCAATCTCCACGTCATCATAAAAGGAAATATCAAATGAAATTTAGTAATTTATAAGCTCGCCAACTGCCAAACGAAGTTGGCTATAAAAATTTAAATATCGAGGAAGCAAGCAATTGATGAGATCTGCCTACGCAAACATTTCGTGACAACTAAGAATACAACGCGTCCGAATGTCCGACGTGCCTTTACTATAAGTACGAAATTTTTACATACCCTGTCCTGCTCGCTGGTTTTGTGAGCTCTTTCAACGGTCGTCGGCGTTCGTACTTCAAACTCGAAATTATTGACCAGCCAAGAACCGCATCTTGCCAGAAAAACAGTAAGGAATTGTTCTGGACTACATTCAAACTCACGTGTATATGAAGCTAACAGTTGCAATTACTTGTACCATAGACATGGCACAAGTAGGCCTTTCAACATATTCAAAGGAAATTCTCGAATCATTCAACGCTGTAAAAGATCCCAACACGGATACAAATTGGGTTCTATATAGGTAATTTTGCATTTTTCAAGCAATACTTTTGATCGAATTTGGCCCTTGTGGCCTGGTCGTGTCGCGGAACTCGTCTGCATCAAGTTTTGATGAGCCCACAAGTCAAGAATTGTCGCCCATTCCATTATGGTACATTTGCTGACATGAATTAATCGCCATTTGACTATAGTTACGACAAGGATAACCAGCTCAAGCCATTCGGTTCTGGTGATGGCGGCCTTGAAGAACTGACTGACGAATTCAACTCGTCAAAAATACAATATGCATTTACAAGAGTAGTAGAACCCATCTCTGGTCTTCCGAAAATCGTCATGATAAACTGGTGCGGTGAAGGTGTACCGGTTAGTAGGAAAGGGCTATTCAACTCGCATGTAAATGACATCCAGAGATTCTTTACGGGTGTACATGTGGCAATCAACGCGAGATACGAAGAAGACGTGACCGCCAAATCAATAATGAAGAAAGTACAAGACTCGAGTGGTGCCAAGTACAGCATCCATCAGAAAGGAGGAGCAGAAAATCTTCAACCAGCCCCGAAACCTGTTGCAACAGCTCCTCCTCCAAAGCCTGTAAGTTTAACTTCTCTGGATTGGCGTTTTGACTATATGGATCTCACACGTGCCACTTCTTCATCAACCTTGTAGACGCCTTATTCTGGAGCCTACTTGAGCAAAGGAACCACGGCGTCTGTACCAGCAGCACCAGCAGCGCCCAGCATACCATCAAGGCCCACTCCAGTAAGATTCTCTCAACGACCTGTCAATAACTGTACCGATGAGAATTTGTCAAATCTTTGCGAACAAGCCCATAACTTATCTGACTTCCAAAACTAGGCTCCTGCAGCTTCCCAAGCACCACCACCTCCTGCAGTAAATTCATCCTCAACAGTAGCACCGCCCCCACCAAACAGAAGGAATGATGCCCCAGTTGGTGAGGATCTAGAACGACAGATTCGCGCTAAATCGAATTTTCACCAGTTTTGCAATTTTATAGATGATTTGCTGGATGGTGATAGAAAACGTATAGCTGAACGTGAACGCCGTATGCGTGATGATGCTGAGCAGCGGGAACGAGCAGAGCAGGAGCAACGAGACCGAGATGCTCGTGAAGCTGCTCAATCCACCAGTGCTGCTTCGGCGGCGGCACGTCAACGAGAAACAGATTCAAAGATTTCTGTTGCTCCACCCGCTCAAGCATTGCCTGCTAGACCTGTAAGGCGAAAATACGTGACGGTCATGTTGGGTTTTCAATTTGGTTGTAACCTATGCATTTCTCATATAGGCACGACCAGCTGTAGCGTCACCGCCTGCCAAGACTGCTACTGCCCAATACAACTATACGCCTGAAGAATCGAATGAAATAGAATTAGTGGAAGGTGACCTCATTACAAATATTGAACAGGTTGACGAACAATGGTGGCGAGGGACAGTCAATGGGAATACAGGCCTTTTCCCCAGTTCGTATGTGACAATAAATGATCCATCAAGGCCATCTACACCACCAGAGATCGCTAGTCGCCCAACTGCAGCAATACCAAAAGTAGCCGAAGTGGTAGCTCCTCCGCCAGCTCCAAGGCCAGTGGTAGCTCCTCCAGCTGCTCCACCACGACCTCAAACCAAGACTGCTATTGCTCAGGTTAGTTGCCTTTGTTGTACTGTTGCACTCGTGTGCTTCTCAAACATGCTGAATTCTTCCCTCTTGTTTTCCACAGTATGACTACGAAGCATCAGAAGATAACGAGATTTCCTTCTCTACGGGAGATGTCATTGAAGACGTTGATACTGAAGTTGATGAGATGTGGTGGAAGGGAAGGGTTAACGGAACAACAGGGCTGTTCCCTGCCAATTACGTAGAGCTTCAGTAGGTAGTTGTAATTCTGTTGCGATGATATGAATATGTAGATTTTACCAACAAAAATACTGCAGACTACATTCTATTCTAACATGATGCTATTATGTCACATGTGATTTATGTATATCATTTACTATTATTTACGGTATGCAATGATGCCAGTTAAATTTACTGTGACTTGCAAATTTATAGCTCAAAAGCATGACTTGTTAAGCTTTGATATGCACTTAAAGCCATTAAAGTGATGCCTAGCAAATTTGCAAGCCACACCAACAGCTTTGTAGCAAGTGTTGCAACAGCCAACCATGAGGGATCATGCTCAATCAACCAGTCTTTGGCATATATGATGGCCGTGGCACCATCGAGGTGCAGGAATGGCACTGGAGCCATATTAATTACAAACAGTGACAATGAGGTCGTTATAAAATATCTATAAGGTGTTGTTTGTAAGTATGTGGTAAATTCAAAGGGGTTCAGTTTCCACTTTTTCATACCTTAGAAATCGTTCTAGTATATACGGAAAATGTAATGGTACATATTTTGTGTACAAGGTGCCTACACGAACTAGGGAAACGATTCGTGTGTTCAGCAACAAGAAAATGCCTTCTTCACTTGAACAAGATTTCCTTACTGGATTCCCATATCTCCACTGGATCCATCAAAAGATACAGAGATTGTTCTGGTTCCAGCAGACTCGGTAGAGCCGTGACTATACCAAGCCGAACAACACGAATCCGAGGATGTGGAATATGAGGCATCATGCAAACATCGCATGCACTAGTACACGGTGCAGCAGTTTTAACTATGTCTTGTAACATGAGACAAGCTTTTTTATCTTCATCCTCTGCATCGACAAAACATGTATATTCTGATGTTCCCAGTGGATGTTGAGTGGTTACGCTTGTACAGCAATCCGTTTTGTTGATATTCTCTTAAAAAAAAATGCACAAATTAAAACACACATTGATCAGTGCGATTTGTGTGAACTTTGTTCCTTCATAAAGTTCAGAATGACTTCATACCTCTTTCCGAAAGATTAATGCAATATGAGCTCGGCTTGAACTTTCTAGCCAAAGCTTCCTCCCAATGCCGAAACCCAGGCGAGAGTAGTTCTCCATCGACACTTTGAATAATATTTCCTGGCCACAAGTACCCATTTAAAGATGATTGATCCCATATATCGAGCACTACGACACCCTCTTCAAGTCTAGTAAATATAAGACCTAGACTACACAACAAGACAGATGCTAGTACGGCTGTGACTAGATTATGCCATACACCAGCACAAACGACTCGTAGCCGTGATAGAGCGCTTTTACCGTCCAGCTCATCCTGTGACAAGTCTACGAATGCTGAAGGCCAAGTCAGGAACATTGCAATTCCTGAAGCATTGACTGGGACGTTCTCTGATACAGCAGCCAATGCGTGGCCCAGTTCATGGATTAGCATGGCGAGTAGTAGTGACGGGATCAAATAGCATACATTCCATAATGGAGCGTTGACGCCCGGAATAATTATCGACATTAAACTAGTCGAGCTTCCTTCAGCCAGAGGAGCTCCTACAGAGTAAACACCCAGAGTCCAAGTAGTCTTTATAGAATTGACGACATCTGCAGTGGCCCACAAGGAATGCATGGCAGTTGCATAGAATGCCACGAATCCAACCAGGGCAGTCGACACTCCTATAGAAAACCAGGCCTGCCAGAAGGATCTAAATAGCGTTCCATAGGAAACAAATGTCTTATTCCAGCCACGAGTCGAGTATCTAACCCAACAAAATGGCGTTGTATAAGTCACAACGTGCTCCGGAACTGTCTTTGTGTTGATGTGGGCGATGGGCAAGATGACACTAGGGGAGTTCTTGCCAGTGATATAACTAATTATAGCTTGTTGTATTGGCAATTGGATGGTTTGAATGGCCTACAAGTCCATTAGAAGAGTTAGCGTCAATTGAGAAATAAAGCTATTTGATCAACTGTGTTTTACGGGATGATTGAGCTCGATATGACGGATCAGTATATGTAGAAGCGACCACGCAATCACATAGCAGATTCCTACTTGCCACGCGGCCATGTCATGAAGGCAGCAGGATCCTAGCTGGCAGTCGCTGAGACAGATAGTTTCCACATTTAACACATACAGAGCCTAAACCCCAAAAAACACGTTCGCTTGTGAATTGTTTCGATATTGCGATCTTGACAACGCTCGTGCAATTATTACATAGCAGAACTTTACATTTGTACAGGGTTACTTTGTTTACATTACAGCAGCGATTTTGACCAGCTCAATCATCCTCAATAACAATAAAATCCTGATATTTTAGAGTAGATGCTTCTTTCGGTGGTGACGATAACGGTTTTGATGGACTTTGCTTTTCATTGGTTTGTTGTTTGCTTTTTTGTTTGTTGGGTTCCTCCTGAGATGAAGTAGTTTGTTGAGTTCTTGCAGAGTTTGATGCTCCACTTTGTTGTGACAAAGATTCTCCAGATGAACACTCTTCTGGTTGGTCTTGTTGAAATCTGGAAAGTCGAGCTTCAGCAATGACAGATCGTTGATCGCCTATAAAATTTTGTTAGGACTGATCAGTGAAGAATACGACGGGTTTAAACAGTTTTCAGGTAGTGAAAGTGATGCGTAAATGCCCGAATCAATGCGTAACAAGTCGGAAAACACAGGGTTTAACTCTCGTCCCTTACCATCACCAGTTGCATCTATAAACAGCTCTTCTCCTCCTAGAAAATGGCCTCCAGATGATGAACCACCACGTCCACTATATTGACATTCAAAATGAGACTTCTGTCAAAACGATGCACAACTTTCAAGATTCGGACATTGAGAAACACACAAAGATACACACCGACCCTTTCCACGAGCTCTTGTTACTGACTTTCCTCTTGCAGTGCTCGTTCCACGACTCGAGCTACCTCTGCCTCGAGTAGAGCCTCGATCTCGAGCGGCTGTTGCTGTCCTAGTGTCAAAAAAACATGGTACAATCAGAGGCGAATTCAAAATTGTAAAACACGCCATCGTGTCCAAATAGCGATGAAATGCACCAAATTCCGCAGTATTTCATGCTAGAATCTCTTGTTTCGCGATGAAGAAAACAAAAGCACTGCACATGCAGCGACAGATTATGACAGTCTTACTCGGGATTCAGTCGAGACCATAGATTACCAGACTGATTAATGGCCACAGCCTGAGGTGGTAGTGTCGTCGGGGCCCGTCCTTTTGAAGCAAAATAGTGGAAAAGTCAGGAAATCGCAACATGCCGATTTTTGTTTTCGTGCAGTTTGTCGACCTCTTCGCGTAATTGTTTCCGTCGAGGAGCCCGTGTCGCGACTCCGCAGCATTGTGTCCTTCTGACCACGGCCTGCTACCAGCAACTGATTCCGAAAATGTAAAAGTCAAACTGAGGTCTGTTATTGTTTTAAGAAAACGAGAATTAGGGAAGAGGCGAACAATGCTCCAACACGTTTTATCGCGAAGGTAAAACACTTTCAAGACTTTCAAGTGATATTTGATATTTTTCATTTTTCGCGATTGACGCGTGGGATCTCCAGTCTTGCCATTACTCCTCGCTCTGTCGCGCGGCGGGAGGATGTTTGGATTTTAGTCCCAACTCGCAACTTGCTCGTGAAATAGTGAGATTCGAGAGAGGCCACTACAATCTTCAGTGCAATGCATGTGATGAGGCAACGATCCTTTGGTACATGCAACTCAGTGATTGAAGGCGTAAGTAAACTTTGAACGAAGACACTCTTCCGACCAGCTGCGGTAAGCGGATAAGGACGACGGTCTGAATGAATCAATTAGGTATAGATGTAGTTTTACGCCTCCCCGTTGTCGTTTAAAGGATTCACAATGGCAGATAGCACACCAAATGTAACATCTCCATTTTTTGTTTTGACAATTGGCTGCCACGATGCGATGTTGATCGCTCGTATTGAAATGATGATTTAGAATGGTTACGAGACACTTGGCAATGAGAAAGATTGGCCTTCATCCTCATACATACCAAACTTCACGTGATTATTGCATATGGTTGCCGGTTTTTGATTTTGGGTTTTCGGTTGAGAGACATATATGCCGCACAGTCTCAACAGATCTCACAACCAATAATTCGTGGAAATCGACCATATCTACTCTCACGTTATTTCAAGCTTGGATTCAAGTGACTTCCAAGAAAGTGGGCGGTATAATTTTGTTATCTTTCAAGCAAAACAATTCGACAGTTCTCTGGACGGAAGGCCAGATCTCGACGAGACAAGTAAAGCATCTTATCAAATGGCTATAATGTCAGCCCGTGTTACTGCTCCTGCAGTAGATCCTCTCTCCAAGGTCATGTCTTCTTATCTTGTTCCAAGGTACAGTGTTTATTCTGTTTTCTTGATTTCATCAGCAGATCCAACGATCAAAGACCAATAACCGAAATTTTACTACATTCTAGCACGCCAAATGCTGTGGAAATCCCGGATCTACCCTTAGAACTTCTTCTATACCTCACCCGCTTCTTCATTGTGAAAGACTTGCTAAAGTTGAGGAGACTGTCCGTTGGCTTCCATATCTTGATTGCACACTCGCTAGCCGATCGATTAAAGAATCCAAGGCCTAAAATAACCAAAAATACTACTGGAGATCGCACAGATCGTTACTCATTATGTGCCTTGAAGCGTGTTGGGCTTCACCTACTTGGAGGTCACACTCGAGCGATGGTAAACAGGCAAAAATCCACCAGTACTAGACTCTTAGAAATGGTATTTGAGTGTGTGGGAGTTGATCAAGGATCTAGACTCCCGTCAGAACGTGTATCGGATATGAGACTCAACTTCAAATGGTGGAAGGGAGAGAAGGCATTTTGGTTGGAGGGCTGTTTAGATCAATGGGATTCTCAATCTGTTTCTGTACGTATATCTGCACAAACGGTGAAATAGGGTTTCAACACGTGTTTAAAATCAAACTTGTCTATTTAGATCGGATTTTCCGCTGGTTATCTCTTCCAGACCAAGAATTATACTATTGATTTGGAAAAGGCTATTTGGAAGCAAGATGGCCGCGGTGAAATATCAGACATTGAAGAAGGAATACGATTTACATATCTCGCAGATGCTCCTGGACGCAGACTAACTCCTGAACATGATGATTTTGAACCTCAGCCCAGAGATGATGGCAAGGTTGGAGCTAGGCAACTTGTGATTGATGGTAAAATTTTGAACTGGAAGCATGGCTTTCTCTCATTTGAGCCATATTAACAGGTCATGACTCTTTAGGCGTAGAAATAACTCTTGGATGGCTTGCTAGACACATTGGTGAAATGGAAGACCAAGCGTAGCCTCCTCACAAGTTGTTTATTTATTTGAGTGTGTGAATTGAGTGAATTGTACATATTGGAGTTGGAATCGCGTCTATTTATATTTTTATTTTGTTGACGTCCTCAAATAGAACTACACCAGGGAACTACAGAGTGTGTATTTCGTTGGGTTTGTCCGTTATTCTCGCTCTGCTCAAAATCACGGGCGTCGAAAAATGTCACCTTCAGCAACTGAACGTCAAGGACATGTAACTAGGGCTTGAGCCGCCAGAGCTAGGCATATTCATTGCAAGGCACATGATCGTTTGCATACAAAGTTCTCATTCCTATGTAAATCTATGTTGTTGGTTCCTTCAAAAGCCTTTTTGACATGAATGTTAATTGATGCTTACCACCATACAAACTTTGTAGGGAAGCTAGTATGCCAGCATCAGAACTTGTAGTGCACGACGCCATGAACGAGCCACTGCCTGGATCAGCATATTCAATCCCACCTGAATCCGAATCAAAACATCTAGCAATTGGAACAATCCTTCGAGCTGCTGTTGAGGTACCGAGAAAAAGGTCGCTAGGTCTCAAGTTTGGCAAAACGAATCCATCAGCATCAGGAAGCAGTAATAGTGAAGCTTGTCCTGCACCATCCTCCTCACAAAAAAACTTCTCAGAACGAACTGCTAAAACACCAGCAGCAGCTTCGAAACCAATACACGATGATCACGAAGATGACTTTGTGCCAACTACACCGTCCTCCCTTCTTCAGGCACGCTCTAGTATTATAAACCATGCCAGGAGTCGACCAATACCAAAACCAGTGCAAACCTCCTCAAGCACAGTCAATAGTGATATATGGGACTTTGATTCTGATGTAACAGATGACACTGCACTCGAAATTAGGTCAAAGAAACGCATACTAGATGAACAAGATAATGATGCTGACGACAATCAGAAACAGCAGCAGCAACAACGGCCGACCTCATCGCTACAAAGATGCAGTGTCGACGATAGTGCCAATGAAGAGTCGGCTGCATGGCGACGCATACAAAACGAATTTGTTGATGAGCTGTATAAACGCTATGGGTTGAAACGGAGGCCAGCCTTTATTACGGTTACAGCTCACGACTTGAAGTCGACCAGCTCTGCCTTTATCGACCTCGCAGAAGCTGAACCGCCTCTAATAAAACGACGTAAGAAGAAACATCAACTAGAAGTGGCTAGTGACAGTGCCCTCGCTTCCTCGCCAGAACCAATCGTGAGTGAAAACATAAATAATAATGGCATGCAAGGTGAGAATCCGCAAGCATCACCAACACGAAAACAGGCCGTGCCGCCGAGTATGGTTATTGCGTCGACTAGCTCTGATCAAAGTAAAATCGCAGCTCTATCTGGTCAATCAAAGAATGTAGATTACCGTTGTACGGGACAGGCTACAATATCTATGTCTTTACCACCCAGCAACGTGCTGGATGTCGAGTATACTGACAGCTGGTCGACAGGAGGCCTCGTATCAATTGAGAAGCGATCCACGTCTTCTGATATGCCATTGGCAGATGCGAGCAATAGCAATGTAGGTCAGACTAAGAAGAGACGAAAAATACTTGCTGATCCAGAGTTGGATGATGGCAACATGCGTACAACTGCTGCCAAGGTAGGAAAGGAGAAATTTTGAATTTGAATTGCTCGTTGCTAGTATTTCTGAGCAAAGCCCTTTTGTATTGTTAGCCCTCGTGTCCAATTTGCTCTGAGGCCTTTGCTGCAGATATCATAGAAACGCATGCCGCTAGTTGTACCGGGTCGAAAAGTACAGATCTTGTCATTGATATGGAAGCAACATCACCAGCCACGTCCGTTCCAACGAGAAGAACTCTGTCTCGCCCAAGTGCAGCCATAAATCCAGCCAAGTTTGGGGCCGCCTCGTTTGAGATACCAGATGACATTGAAGATTCCGATGAAGGCGATTGGCAGCCAAAAGCAAGCTCACGTTCACGAAAGGATAAAGGAAAATCAAAACGTGAAGCTCCAGTTGCTGCCATTCGCGAACGGCGCCGCAAATCACCCAGAGTATCGTTATCCCATCAATCAGCTGTAGATGAACCAATAATAGGCTCTGAGAAGGAAGATGACCAATACGATAGTAGCCACCAATACAACCAATCAAATATCGGGTCTGCTGCGATGCTAGTGGATTCAGAAGATCATTTCAATAGGGCTGATGAAACCAGTGATAAAGCGCCATGTCCTATATGTAATAAGATGATCTCAGTTGATCAGATGGATATTCATATTGATGAAGACTTTGCAAATCAATATGATCAAATGGGAGACAATAAAACTAATGACACTGTTATGAATCTCGATCAAACTACAAACTCAGATCAAGATGATGGTGGTGGTGCCTACTATGATGGTAGTGGTGCCTACGATGATGAATATTATGACGGCAATGGTGTCTTTTGCGGACCCGATGACGACGATTTCCAATATAATAGTAATACGAACAACCCACATAACATAGAACCGTCATCTGCCATGGATCGATTCTATATTGAGGAAGACGAAGAGGAATTAGAAGACGGTGAAGAAGGTGAAGAAGATGAAAATGGAAGGTCTTCGTCACCACTCGAAGGGTTTACCGGCTTGAAAGACGCACCAGCAGACATCGCACAACGATACCATAGCTTATTTACTCCAGGTGCCAGATCAGATGCTCGAGGTCGAGGTGGTACTACCAAAAGTCGTAGAGCAGGAGGAGGCCGACAGTACCAAGGTCGAGGTCGTGGTCGCTTTCAATATAGAGGTAGAGGTAGAGGCGCTGCAGCTCGTCCTGCCAGAACTGGTGATGATGCCGACGCTCGCGCCTATCGTGCTCGAAGTCGTGGAGGCAATCGTGGTGTATATCGTGGTCGGAGAATGCCTATGATGCCGTAAGTTCAAGCACAAATGACTTTTGCATTTCTGACATTGTTTTGTTCCACTCCAAGATTACAGTTGTTACATCTTGCTTCCACTTTGATTTATTTAATTTTGTTAAATCTTGGACCATTTGACAATTGTTTGCCCTACCAACCTTTCTCTCCGGTTCAAAATAGAGCCATTGGTCAACATCAACCACAAGGTGGAGGAGCACCCGCTGGAAGATTCAATCATTACGCGGATATGGGCGGTGGTTTGAACCCGGGCTTTGATGCCACTATTCGATGGGAAGATCAACGTCGAGTCAATGGATTTTAACAAAACAGCAATTGCAGAAATTCTGCGCAAAAGAACCTGTATTTAGTAGTATGGTCGGCCAAGATGCGACTTGTACATATACCTGTAGATGATATAAAAGATGTCATATCTGTACTAGGCAAGAATCGCAGAGCGACTCGTAGAGAAACTGGAAACATTTTACATCAAACACCACGCATTTCCCCACCAGATCGCTTCATTTTCCAGAAAGAATGACAGTCTTTTTCAAGAAACGTGATCTATATTTTTGATGCAAGAAAAAAATAACTTGTCAGACTGAGTGGGGGGAGGGACTTGGATTACAAAACTATGTTATGATATGGCTTTTTTAGGACGACTTCTTCTTGTCGGCATCCTCATCTGCATCAACAGTCTTTCCCTCAGATCCACCCGACGATGAAGACTCTGCACTCTTCTTTTTATAAACCATTTCAAACAATTTCAAACTTCCTTGTTGAAGTTCTCCGTATTTGGTCTTGATACCATCAGCATCCAAGTTTTCAGGACCTTGAGCCAATAATTCTCGTAGCTCTTTAATCTTTTCACGGATCTTTGATTCTTCTTCTTTATCTAGCTGATCTTTAAAGTCACCCATGGCCTTTTCAGTGTCGTGGATGATTTGTTCAGCGTGGTTTGAGGCTTCAATGACATCTTTACGTTTCTTGTCACTTTCGGCATGCTTTTCGGCTTGTCGGATCATGTTTTCGATTTCATTGTCCGATAGGCCTGATGATGCAGCAATAGTTACTGTTGGATTTAAGAAGAGGTGTGAGTTTTAGTTATCCCATTATGTGGAGTGACACGGTAATCGGTTTTTGTTGCAATGAGACAGTTCAAAAAGTTGAGTCGTGCAGCGGAACAGACACTTACTAGATTGATCCTTGTTTGTGGCCTTGTCCTTTGCAGATACGTTGACGATACCATCAGCATCGATATCAAAGGTGACTTCGATCTGAGGTACACCACGAGGAGCCGGTGGGATACCAATCAAGTCGAATTGACCTAGTAATTTATTGTCTCTACATAATTCACGTTCTCCTTGGTATACTTTTATTTCGACCTTCATTTGACCATCAGCAGCAGTTGAGAATACTTGAGATTTTTTGGTTGGGATTGTAGTGTTTCGGGTAATCAATCTAGTGAATACACCGCCCAGAGTTTCGATACCCAATGATAGAGGAGTGACATCCAGTAGCAAGATGGAAGTGACTTCACCAGACAAGACACCACCCTGTATAGCAGCACCAATAGCGACGGCTTCATCTGGGTTTACGGATTTAGTTGGTTCACGGCCAAAGAGACCTTTAACAGTCTCTTGGACTTTGGGGACACGACTCATACCACCGACGAGAATAATTTC
Organism: Synchytrium microbalum; assembly: GCF_006535985.1. NCBI lineage: Eukaryota > Fungi > Chytridiomycota > Chytridiomycetes > Synchytriales > Synchytriaceae > Synchytrium > Synchytrium microbalum. The sequence goes on along the minus strand of NW_022158397.1, from coordinate 101,389 downwards.
GTTAATCTCGTTGGTAGATACACCGGCATCCTTGATGGCTTTTTTACATGGTTCTACAGTTCTGTCAATGAGATCCTTGGTGAGGTTTTCGAATTGGGTACGGGTGAGTTTCATGTTGATGTGTTTGGGACCTGATGCGTCGGCAGTGATGTATGGCAAGTTTATTTCGGTTTGGAGAGTGGATGATAGTTCGATTTTAGCCTTTTCTGCAGCTTCACGGATTCGTTGGAGAGCCATACGGTCTTTGCCTAGATCGAGACCTGATTCTTTTTGGAAGTCTTTTACAATGTGAGACACCAAGTAGTTATCAAAGTCCTCACCACCAAGGTGCTATATATATGTGAGGATTGTGGTGAGTTGGCAGCTGTAAACTAATCAAAAATGGGGTCATAGCAAAAGAAGGGTATCCCAATGAAAAATGACGACGTTCTCTGCTGTGCTCTTCTTGCTACCTCGTTGAATACAGATAACGCCGTTGAGAACAACATCAAACGCAACAAGAACTTACAGTATCACCGTTGGTAGACTTGACTTCAAAGACACCCTTTTGGATTTCCAAGATGGAGATATCAAAGGTACCACCACCCAAATCGTATACAGCAACAACTTTGTCGCCAACTTTGTCAAGACCATAAGCCAATGCAGCAGCCGTAGGTTCGTTGATGACACGTAATACATTTAAACCGGCGATTTGACCAGCATCTTTGGTAGCTTGTCGTTGAGCATCGTTAAAGTAAGCAGGGACGGTGACTACTGCGTTTTTAACACTCTTTCCCAAGAAGCCTTCAGCGGTTTCCTTCATCTTCATCAATACAAAGCCTCCTACTTGAGCAGGCGAGTATTTTTTGCCGCTAGCTTCCACCCAAGCGTCACCGTTCGAGTGCTTTACAATCTTGTAGGAGACGGTCTTCATGTCTCGTTGTACGGTTGGATCATCGAATTTACGACCAATGAGACGTTTGGTGGCGAATAGGGTGTTTTCGGGGTTGACTACAGCTTGTCGTTTAGCAGGAGTTCCAACGATGAGTTCATTGTCTTTTGAGAAGGCGACTACGGATGGAGTAGTACGACCTCCTTCCGAGTTTTCAATGACTCTTGGCGTCTTTCCGTCCATGACTAAGGATGGGGGAGAGTGAGTAAGTTGCCACGAAACAAGTTGATGGTTTTGATCGATCAAGCATGACGCATGCAGGGACGCATGAAGCATATGAATGAAAAGATGACAGCTCAGTTTCGATGTGCAATAGAGATAAATGCAGAGTCTAAATAATTTACCTGCGACACAAGAGTTTGTAGTTCCCAAGTCAATACCAATGACTTGACCCTGGACCTTGTCACTAATGGAGAGAGACAAGGGTAAGGAATGAGGTAGAGCAGGGGAGAATTGATGGGTGTCAGCCGATACAATGTCAGAGCAGGAAGAAACAACAAGAAGATGTGCGTCTGTTGTGTTTGAGCGTCCCAAGGCCTTCAAACAGACAGTACACAAGACAAGCGTTTTGGATTCTATGATTACCTAGCATATCTGACTAGTATGCCGCAAGATGGTCTGAATGTCTATATGATAAGTGGAAAGTAAGTTTGCATGTAGAGTGTGGGAGGTTTGCGTTTTGATGCGTTTAGATTGAAGCAAGAAATAGAGCTTAAGAAAGCCTACAAGGCCATTTGGACATGGAGAACACTGTTGTGACGATCATAAGAGTGCTTGTTGCACTCTTCTATGAATGCGAAAAACTTTCAAACTGAAAAGCTAGCACTCAGCAAAGAGCGTACTTGTAGAGTAGGAGTCAGCCTTCCCGCTGAGCTCAGCGATGACCTTGCGATAGTATACATGGTTGTGCTTGTTCCTCTCACTTCCCTTTATACAATATAACAGCCTGTGCCGATGAATGTTCGAGCAAAAAAAAACTCGAAAATCTTTCAGTGTTGCCACGAATCATCTTGACAGACACCGAGCTGATCGCAGCGAAAGACTCATGGACGTGTTCTACTAGGTTTATGTCGTTAGAATCGCGTTAAAGTTAGCTCTGGTTTGCAGTTTGACATGCTAAAGAAGTGCTCTTCGTCATCTTGAAACAAAATCCAACTTGTAGAGGCCAACGCGGGACCGTATGCTCACAAATAAACAAGGAAATACATTGAATATGACTACATTGAGACGATTCGTCGCCGATGACTTGTTCAAGTTCAACAACATGTACGTCTAATCGCTACTAACTGTTTTGGTGCTTGGATTTCTCACATTCATATTCTATAGCAATCTCGACCCCTTGACAGAGACTGTAAGCTTTTAAAAGTAAACCGCAGTATCATTTTGTTATCTCTACTAATCACTCGTTCTCTGTTAGTATAATCTGTCATTCTATTTGCAGTACCTTGCCGAATGGCCAGACTATTTCGTCGCTGCTCAATCTCCTTCAGGCGAACTTATGGGCTACAGTAAGCATGAACATCGTTTACACTGGATTGGTCCTCTGGTCACTCGGCATCACATTCAAACACACATTGACAATAGTAATGGGAAAGTCTGAGGGCGAAGGGAAACTGTGGCATGGTCATGTTACTGCTCTCACCGTCGCCCCGGAATACAGACGTCTTCATCTAGCTGATAGGCTGATGCTCATCCTAGAACAAGTATCCGAGAAAATGTAGGTTGACGTTGAATGACTCGTGATTGTCTCGAGGCTTCGTTTTCATACTCAAATTAATATTCGCCAACGTTGGCACTCACATTCACAATTCGTTACTATCCTAAAGCAAGAACGCATACTTTGTCGACTTGTTTGTGCGTGCTTCCAACACAGTTGCTATTGGAATGTATGAGAAATTTGGATATACTGTGTATCGGCGCGTCTTAGGATACTATTCTGGCGCAGATGGGGAAGATGCTCTAGGTGAGTCTGGTGCAGAGTCTTGATTTGGAAGCTAAATCTGACGAAAGCATACTCTATCGAAATCTTTGCTCATATTCGTCGACCATCTACTAGATATGAGAAAAGCACTTCCTCGGGATGTCAACAAGGAGAGCATCATACCTCTCAAAGCTCCGATAACACCAGACGAACTCGAGTGGTGATAAGCTAATTGTATTTAAGCGTATTAATGCCAATTGCATATAAGTATTATTAAAATAATTGCATACCATGTTTATGAACTGTGTAGCGGCAAACGTGCGCGTTGTAGCTTTTTTGGTACTTCTTCGCTCCAAAAACCAAACACACTACACAACAGCTCTTCAAGATCAGTATATGCCCACTATGAGAACCCCAGGAAGTCAAACCGCGCTACCAGTTGCTCTCAGGGAACTGCCGTATGCTAAATTTGCAATAAATTCGAGGTAAAGTTATCGCCTAGATCAAATTGATTAAAAGTGTGTTGTTGGATGGTTTGCAATCTTTGAGGAAAAGACCAGACGGCATTATGTAATTGTCGGGCATAATTCAAGTTTATTGTCAGTGTCTTATCAGTGCCTCAAACGTGATCAGATCTGGACGGGTTGTTTTGCAATCGCATTGGGGCAAAAATTATTCATTTTGGGGTGTGCCAACGATCTTTTGTTGATCTTTGTCAAGCATTTCGATCTGCCCGCTAGTAAAATTGATTTGTTTGGATCTATTGATTGAATATTGCAGCTCTTTTGCCTCTTAACTGGATGATTGAGATTGTCTCGGTTTAAAGCAACAGTTTGCACCAGAAGCTAACAAACTTTACACTCAACCCATAGAGACGACTCTGAATTCACGCGACCCAATCCCAAAAGACATCCACAAAGGACGACAATTCAGCATTGGTATGTCGATTGTCGATTACGTACACAGACATGTGACAAGACTTAACTATCTCCCACATTGTCACTCAGGCAACTCCGTGATCTAATCGCTTGCCCAACGTCACGAAAGGAAGTCATATGCGTCAACCAAACGAATGTAGTATCTTATGACACTGAGAATGGAAAGGTGTGTGTGATTTTGCAAAGCGAAACAATGCAGAAGACTGACTGACACGTCACTTCACGATTAGGCCAATTACCTGTTTAAAGATTTGACCTTCCCGCCGACTTCTATGACTACTGGGTAAGCATGTGGCAGTATTGGTCTCTGTATTACCCTCTTTTTGCTCGAAACTCCAACCACTCATCACCCAACCTCTCTTCATTTTCAATCCATCAGCTGTGGATACCTAGCAGTAGGAGGTCAACGCAGTCAACTCATGGTCAAGAAACTAGGAAGCGACTGGGCTCAACAAACTACCGTAGGAGGCAGTATAAATAATGCTTTGTCGATATCAAATCATCTAGACGGGACTAGGCTATTGATTTGCAACAATGACGAGACCATCAAAATCTATTCGTTGCCTGGACTACAACGCATGGCGTCATTGACTCTCCCAACTGCTGTGAATTATGCTTCGGTGTCTCCTGATGGTCGTAAATTGGTCGCTGTTGGTGATTCAAATCAAGTCTTTTTGTATGATATTTCTGCTGGCGGGTATCATAAAGTCGCTGCTCTCACTGGTATGTAGTGCAGTATGTTTTGTGTCTCCTTGTTGTGTGTCTATACGATTAACATAGTGTTATTCACGATTTTTGTGCATGTTATTCCATATAGGATCAAACGATGCCGGATTCTCATGTGCATGGAATGAAGGGTCTGAAAAGTTCGCAGTCGCGTCTCAAGATGGTGTAGTCAGTGTGTGGGATATACGAAGTCCCGAAAAATTGGCTAAAATAGAATCAAAACAGGTAAGGTGCTGCATATACCCTAGTGGCATCGTGTCTTGAAACTAACATTCTCTGTTATATTCCACACTATAGAGTCCTCAAGTTAAAGGTGCTTGTAGAGGCATCAAGTTTGCTCAAGCTGGATCAGTGGATTTGCTGATGTTTAGTGAGGTAAACAAAAAGGAACAAACGGATTCATTCGCCACATTACGTTATTACTTACTCTTGTCTTCCCTCTCATTGAAAACATCAGCATGTGTCGTACTTTAATCTAGTAGACACCAGGACTTTTGAACATCGTCAGAGTATACGTGTTGCTCCACCTGGCAGTGACCAGCATATATCTGGTGTCTCGTTCTCACCAGACGCGAAGTCTATCTTTGTTGGTATGTGACGGAATCCAATGGTCTCTATCGGCTGCGCAAAATTCCTTGATGATAACTAATACTAACACCCTCCTTACTCAATTGAAATAGGAATGGAAAACCAAATCGTAGAATATGAAGTGGATGTCATGGCTCGACGCTGCTTCCCTGAAGGTCGAATAATATAGAGATACCCATCCAAGTTTGGCTGGAACCGTATATTTATCTATTTGGATATGTTGTCTTCTGGAGGCAGGACTGTCAGTATGGCCAGGCCTTGCCACAACATCGCCACTTCTTTGTCAATATGTTTTAAGGGAAGCACGTGTCACAAGTAAAAAGGGAGCTTGAATTATTATAGAGTTGAAGTAGATAGAGAGTGTTTAAACTAGTGTAGTGTGTAAATTTTTTGCTGAGACTGTGAATACAAACCATACAAAAATCAAGCACGAAACTCGATTGTTTGCGATGCTTTGATGTTTTGTACAGAGTATGTGTGTGTTTATGTAAAAGTAAAAAAATTATGCAATGATTTTTAATATACTATGATTTTACAGTGCCTTGCTGTCACGTAACGACTGGTGGCCACTGGTCGGAGGTAGTCCTCCAGAATCATCACGGCGAAGGAAGAAATTAACAATGGTTTTGACCAGACTGCGTTTCCGCGAGGTTTGAGATCCATTCTCTCCATACCGACTTGCAGACGATTGATCTGTTTTGTAAATGGAGTTGTGGTGAGAAAAATGGAAGCAGGATAAAAAATTGGCGGCAGACTGTATTACGAAATGGAAGCGTCTGCCAGCGAGTCTGCCAGAAATTCAAAAATATCGTAGATTTGGACGCAAATAACTTACCGAATGCTGGTAACGTGTAATCATTGGCACTTAGAGATATGAAGTAGAGGAACGGCACCAACCACACACATAATCCGAAAAAGGTAGCAATCTGTGAAAATGGATGATACTTTTGTGTAAAGTACCAAAACCATATGAAATGGTTGATGACGACCATTCCTAACAAGGGCGAAAAAGAACGGGTTATTTTGTCGGTGGACGTCAGACGTATTTGCAGCAACCAGCAACAGCGGCAGCACAACTTCATCGACATACCACAAACGCCCAGGAAGACTGGATTTGTTAATTCAATGATTGGGAAGCTCGGCAACAGCTGCAAATACCACAGCTGACAACCAAAGGAGTATATGAGACGCCACCATGGCAAGTTATCGAGAAACAGCAAGAGATGTGTGGCTATGACGATCTAAAACCGAGCTCAGACAGTGTTAGGATAGATAGCCTCAGAGAATATTACGAAACATGGCAGATAGTAGCTAAAAGGAATCCAAAACGCCAAAGTAGCAGATAGAGCTGATCACGTATTTACATAAGAAGTCCATCGAATAACTTTTTTGGCTTGAACAGTATACTCCTCGACCCATTCAGCTAGTAGATATAGTCCACTCGCTATGTAAAACACAGGTCGAGTCAGTACACACGTTCAAAGCAAATGTTTGGATTTCAAGCTACGAGATTCGTTTCACGAGGTGCAGCTGAGCTCCACTTGCACGAATCACACTTCCAACGTGCTTGCAAATAAATCAAAATGATTGACTATCCATCAGCTGTATGTTGTCTGTCTCATTGAACACATGCTTACCCAGACTGAGAATGAGGAAGCAAAATCCCAACGCCCCTCCAATGTATACAAGAAATTTCAATACAGATATCATATTGTTTTCATGGTCTCGTCGTGTGAGAGTGTTCTGTCGCTGTGATCCTTCCGCGACCTTCTAAGCGTGTGTTGTTGCTAAATAATGGTTGGTAGCAAGTGAGTCAACCAACAATACAACCTCAGAATTGAAGGAAACGGTGTCGATACGCGTATAATCATGTCTAAAATCTAAAAACGATGTATTGCCTCGCAACACGCTCAAACACAATATTGAAGTGAACATCGCAGCCCGCGTGCTCCATCATCAGCCATCATAGATATCACAATACCAAATGATAAAGAATAACTCATCAAACTCATTCAACAACATGTAAAATGTAGTACGTGATATTAGAGTATAAGGATGTTTGTTTGGTAGTGAGTGACGTTTCTAGTATATTTAAACCTTGGGCACATGGTCGTCTGTGGCCTTTCCAAGATCAACCATCGTTACAGGGTTGCTTAGAGCAGAGTCTGTGCCTTCTTCGCTGGCAATGATAGCATCCCTCTTTGTCTGGCCAATAACTCCCAAGTATCGTCCAGGATGAACGATTATCAGAGCAACTTTGTGGAAAAGAGAGGTGTGGTTAGCTTCAACGGTCCGGAAAAATGGAAACGGCGTCGTTACCTGTTGCAATGTACATAAGTATCGTGTCGAATATGTAAAAGTAAATTTCATGAGCCGAAATGTATCCATTCTTGCCCTGCGAGAACTCAACGACACGGAATACAGAACGGATCTACATAAAACGTAGATTAGTTGAATGCAAAACCCCATGTTGGCCAACAAACACAATTTGTGTGAACCATACCATAATGCACAGAGACGAGATATACAAGGCCCAAAGTAAAGGTTCCCATTGCTTTCGCAGCGGTCGCGAGAGCTGCTTCCTTGTTCTGTAATCGAATACGAACATGGAAGCCATAAAGAGACCGAAACTTGGCACTTGAAGTGCCAGACCGCCGAGCAGAATGTTTCTACCCAAGTCTGAGCTTGAAGTCGAACCACTTAAGAAGAGTGCGGCTCCACCGCATTGTATGCTAGATTTGAGAGTTACCGGTGAGACACTCAACCATTTACGACTCGCGTGCCAAACAACAAAACGTACAGGAAGGTCAGAATATCCGACGACACGAAGAAGATAACTATTCTGTTTGCTGAAATGAATCCAAAATGACTTCCGGCATGTGCAATTCTGGGAAAGAGTGAGGGATATTTGGCGTCAGCTTTATAACGTGACAGTATTTGAGGGGGAGTTGTCCTTACATTCTTGAGGCCAACACGTAATTCATAGCAGCATTCACAACTGGAGCTAAAATGACCAAGGACTGAGTAATTGTAATTGGTAGCAACACCGTTGGGTTTTGCAACGACCAGTATCTAGAGTGGAGGGAAGGATGAGATCCTAGAGGACCATGACATCCAAATGCGATTTGTGGGGCATCAGAGAGTGGTACCTTGTGATGAATCCTACGACCTCCATGGTTGCTGCCACCACAATGACCATCATGTACCATGTCTTGTATCTAATCATCAGATAAATGTGTGCCGCAAGAGCAAGCGCCCACAGTACGATCGCAACGTATACCGCCTCATAACTAATGAAAGAAAGAAATGTGATTAGTACACATCTGTGTTATCGATAGGCTCGGTGACTCGAGGGGGAATGATTGCAGTTTTAGTTCGTGATGGTGAATTGTGTGCTTGGAACGGCATGTTAGATTCCGATGATATCTGTCATCGATCGGTGCCACCTGAGCACCATGTCCGTGATTACAATAGTTTCAAGACTAAATTTTATTGCCTTGGCAGCCATCCGCATTGTTTTGCAGTTCAACAAATTGCTCCACCAGAGCAACCAATGAAACCGACAACATAAAGCTGTACACTGAATAGTAACTAACCTAGGGGACTGTCCGGCATAGTAATTGACCATGTCTGCAACGGGAATCAAGTACGAACTGTCGATAGACTTAAGAAATGGTTGCAGTAAAAAGTGCGAAAAATTGTGGACCTTGCAATTTGCAAAGCCTTGGCCCAGAGTTGCTGGCACCACGGGTCCACTAGTCACTTAGAACAGCCTAAACTAAACTTGAACGTATCATGGCGATCAGAACGATCGTAGAGGTATATTGAGTATCGGATATCATTCTTTATCATGTATCGACAACCTGTCGACCGAAAGATCAAGGGTTCGTGAAGGATCAAGTATGCGGCATTCAAGGTCGGCGTACTTTCGTAACTAGTCTTGAAAAACCGAGCAGCGAGGTCAGCAGTACGTTCACCGTGAACTTGCGGCACAATTCCAACTCTACCAATTGTGCGCTGCTGTTCACGCTCATCATGGACACAATCGAGTTCGTTGTGCTGGAGTCAGTGATGAGCAACCGTTAGTTGGGCATTTGATCCACACCTCATGGAAGCATTCTAAGGAACTTTGCTTTAGGGGCAGTGCTTCGGCGAGCTCTTCTATGCTTCCAGAACCAAAGCTGCGCTTGATTCGAGAAAAAAATCACGAAAAGTACCAAACTCGTGTTTTTTCTCCAATTCCAACATCAATTGTCAACAACATGCGGACTATAATAGGGCTACTGGCACTAGCCAAGCTGTTTTCAACGGCAACTTGTGATTTGTATATGCATTCTCCGCGGGTGCGTACGACGATTTGTGATACTAATTTCTCGAGGACTCGAAGGACGTCTTCATTTTGAAGCTATTACAACACATATCATTAACGTAAATTCATCCTACTTTTATTAGGGAAGCAATGATCGCTGCGACGAAGTTTCAAATGATCGGTGAGTATCGCGATTGTAAATTATGGGAAGGAAATGCAGAAATGCATACTAATTAACGTAAATATTTACAGTAACAATGCCAATTTACTTTTCAATTCGCAAAACAATGCTGCCGGTGGTTATGGTGAGTGCAATGGTCAAATTATTATTCACATCCGAAACTTGCATCGTTTTTGACTGACTCGCGAACTACCTTCCATAGCTGTGTGCCCTAGTAGCATGCAGTACTACACTGGAACAGACATCACCTTTGAATACACCTCACAACGTACGTGTCTCTTGTTTTCCGTACATGTTGCGTCCATTGACATTTACAATCGATACAAACAGATGGATGTGGTAACGGAGGAGTGGCCAAAAACGACCCCAGCAATCCTGAATTCCAACAATGTACCATTTGCAGTAATGTGCTGTTTTTGGTTGGCATGTTGCTGACATTAAGGTTGTCCTAGGTCAAGTGATTATTCAAGTTGGGTGCGATGACACATTCCGAGCTCTTCAACCAACCACTGCTGACGGCACCCGATTTTGGCCCTACGCACTCAAAAACCAACAATCAATGGTAACTACCCCGACTGAAGGACAAAGCTCTTGCACCCAAACTCGACCAACTTTTGCTACTTGTGTCAACGATACCGAATACACCGGCGCTACTAATGTCTGTGCTGGTCTCGATCTATCAACAAACTCTGGATTAAACACCTTCAACAGCAATCAATGCCAATGCTCACCACGAAAGATTTACACGTACGCCTTGCACGAACCTGAAATCTCGTGGTCGAAATGTACCACTCGTAGGGGCATGGGAGTAAGTTTTCAAATTTTCAGGATTGCTTTTAATGCTGTCGGCATGATATGATTCAATCATGCTCGATTCTGATTTTTTATTTTGTCTTAGGGTTTATTCCTGGCCGATCAAAACTTGAACGGAAACACTGCTGCATTCACACGTCAAGACAACAACGGTGGAAACGATCGACATGGATTCGAATGTACTGAAGAACGTGACTACTACCCTTACTGGTCTCCCACTGGTTGGATGGACATTGTTGTCAAGACTTCTGACACAACGCAATGCGCATACTACCAAGCAAATTCCGAAAACGTTGTCAGCAGATCTGAATGTGTAAACCCCAATGACCCACTTGATGCTACTGCATGGCAATACAATTCTCAAGCCGCTTGTCTATCACATGCCAACACTTCGTGGGTATACGTAAATGCTACCAACAAACTCGGTGCTCCTGACTGTGTTCAACACGAATGGTCCATGGACAACCATCTTGGCATGGGCGTAACTGGAGCTTCAACTGCCAACCAAGCCTCGTACAAGTGGACCATCCCTGATTCGTTGCTACCTGCTGGTGCTGACTCTGTTACTTGTGTTGCAAGAATCCGATACAATATCTCGACTGCAGAAATTCGTAAGTTACTTTGTGCTATTTGTTGTGGACCTGAATCTGCTACCACCCAGTTTTGACACAATTTCGTTACTACAGCCTTCTTTGCAACCAACGCAAACAATGGTGCCGTCAAGACGAACCCAGTCATTGCTCTCGGAAACATCTCTGACCCAGACCCAATGAAGGCTGTACCAATAAGACATGCAATCAACACTGCTCAATATGGCCGAAGTAAGTTACACTAGCAATTTAAGCAGAATCAGCAAAAACTCAACCCAGCAACAATCACTGACATGTTTCAACTCTATATTAGCCTTCCAAGACCGTTCCTACGCCTTCAAAATCCTCCGACGCCCCTCTTCTCTCCAAAACGTAAACATCCACAATTTGAACGTCAGAGGCAAACGTGGAAACATTGCTCAAGTCAGAAATTGTGTCGAATACGACTTTGTGCCCCAGACTTTGAGAGTAACTCAAGGTGATATGGTCCACTTCCAATGGTGCGGCTCAGATTTCAATGATCAAGGAAATGATGGTCAGGGACGTGCTGGTATGTCTTGCTTTATATTAAATATGCTTAGCACTTCAAACCAGTTATAAAGATTGCTTCATTTATATGGCTAACCTCTCTTTTTCACATATAGGTACCGATCGCTCCAACATTGTTCCAACCATTACATCCTCTTCAAACGTTGGTCAGCCATTGGTCAATACCTCCATGTTTGCTTTCAACGATATGGCAATGCTCGCCTTTCAAAATCAGTCGAACTGCTTTAGCGTCCAAGTACGTTGACAAAAGAGTCGCTTTCTTAAACAATGCACAAACTCACCATTTTTTTCAAACATTAGGATATGTTGACCACTCAAGCTACGAACGCAAACAGTCCTCAGTCTTGCCATTTCCTGAACGCTGCCTCGCCATACTTTAATTACATGGCGCAAGTACAGAATGCTGGTGTCTTTACTGGAGTAAGTACTCTGCAACTTCATTATATCGATTGCCTGGATTTTTTGCTCACCTCCACATTTTATTTCTAAGGTCTCAGCAAGAAATAATGCATTCAGTAACAGAAAGCAAGCAGTTACCATTGTCGCTGATCCTGCTAGTTTAGACAGTGGTGCTAAAGCTGGAATTGCAGTTGGTGCTTCATCGGCCGTTGGTCTAGGTGCCGCAGGTGTTCTCTTGGTATGTTGGAACTTTAATGCTTGAAATTGGAGGGGATACTCATCTAACACTGCTTCGTTTTGTAACAGTGGTACAAGAGAAAGCACGGTTCTCTCCAGGGACTCAAGTTCCACATTCAAGGAAAAGTTTAAAAGTTCTTCACTGAACTTTTTTGGTAGCAGGCCTGCCAGGGATTATACCCAATAGTTTTTCAGTAAACAAAGTAATCAGTATTCAGTTTCATACCAGTAGTAATCTAGTAGTATTTAGTTAATACAAAAGTTATAATACAAATCTCGTTGAGGTTTTATTGTTAAAATATGCCACTTTCTATATGTTGGGACTTTTTCGGTTGTGGGGGGACCACATAATCAGCCAGACTTTGATGTTTTACATTGGTCTGTACTCATCCATCCTAGGCCGCTTCCGTCTCATTTGCCTGTAAACGTGGAAAGTGTTTGTTAATGCTGAGACGGAAATTTCATCACAAAAAATAAGATTTCCGATGCGCTCATTCTTGTTTTACAAAACTCGTACCTCTCCCAATCGTCCTCCAGCTCTGGAGCAGCTCTCAAAAACAATGGTCTACCGTCCGGACCTAAAGGACCAGCCATCAATTGTGGTGGTGCTCCGCCAACTGGATAATTAGGGCGTTGCGAATATGGTGGCTGTTGAGCATATGCCATTTGTTGTTGCGGAGGATATGCCATTGGAGGCGGTTGACCATATACAGGTTGAGGACGATACATTTGAGGTTGGCCATATTGTGGTCGATTATAAACACCAGGTGGATAATTGCTGAGCGGTTGCTGTTGTGGTACTCCATAGTAGGGTCGACCATACTGTTGTGGTACTACTGCAGCGGGAGGTGGAGGTGCAGCGTATCGATATGGTGGTTGTGAATATGGCAATCCAGAAGCTGGTAGTCGAGCGAATGTAGTTGGTGTCTGCTTTCAAAGGCGACAATTTTTTTAGTTGATACGTTGCGGACAAAAAAAAGTTCAGTGTGTTAAGAGAGAATAACAATGAACAACTCATCAACTTACGCTTTCACGACTAGCTTCCCCTTCTTCTTTTTCTTCTCCACTCTGAGACGTTTGAGCAGTACCAGGAGCATATTCCACTACCTGTTTTGGAGCTGCCGAAGGCTCAACAATCTTGTATGCTCGTTCCCGTTTGGATGCTAGAGGCAATAAAACACCAGGTGGAGGAGGTGCTGACGTCGCACTCGCAGTAGCTTGAGCACCGGCGATTATGGTTGCTTGATCAGGTATAAATATAGGAGTCATGTCGATATTAGTCACTGCTGGTGCAGGGACGGTTGTTTCAGGTGCTGATACAGCTACTGACGGAGATCCAGCTCGTTGTGTGGCAGCAAAAGCACGTAAATGTCGTTCAACTTGAGCTCGTAGTGTTGGATTTTCCACCAAATCACCAGGAAACAAGTCCTTGTTACATTCAGGACATCGGTAGTGCATTATTGGGTTTGGATTTTCAAGGAGGGAGGTTCGTATGCCTAAACAGAGATGTGACAAAAGAAATTGGGGGAAACATGTTGGAATATTGTATTTTTTTCTCACAAAGAAAAACATTGTTCTCAAAATCAAACATACAGTCATCACAAAAGTGTTTTCCGCAACATGGAGCATCTACTGCATCACGCAACAGTTTTTGACAAATAGGACACTTGAGGTGCTCTAATATGGGAGCCATGTCATAAATGTCACCCAGCCCAAGATAGTTTTTAGTTCTCGAGACATTCTTTTGCCATTCTTGCCTAGACGTTGTTGTCAGCGTTGTCAGTATTAATTGATACTGATGTTTCAGTCAGCGAAAAAACACACATAGTCTTTGACTATACACATACTCATTAGGTCTTGCTACCACAAATTCACCGTTTTGGGTGACCATGACTCCACCATCCCCACTACGCTTTTCAACTGTTTGTAGAAAGATTCTTGGTATACCAGTTGTTCTCTTTAGCCTAGGCCGATCATATTCCTTGTCTTCTCGAGTTGGACAGGCAGAAATCCAGTGCCCTATTTGACCACAAAAGGGCTTAAAACCTTGGATCACTCAGAAGGAATGGATACAAACCAAGCTTGCATGCTTTTTACAAAACACCTACCTTTTTGACCACACCGATAACAAATGTAACCTGCAGGTGGTTCACCCTGCATCATTGAATCCATATGAGGTCGGAACCCACCACGTCCTGCTGGTCGTCCAACTGGTCGTACTCTAAGAAATTTCAAAAGAACATGGAAGAAACAAAAGAAAATATTTTAGAGATTATTACTAATATTTGAAAAAGACAGCACGCAGATTTATAGTAACAATACTAATCAGACACGCACTGTTCCATTCGTTCCATCTCTTCAATCCATGCTTCTCCTGACTGTTTAAACATGGCTTCAGTTCGCTCTTGTTCAGTCATCTCGTCTAGTGACTTTGCTACGGCTGGTTCTTGAGGAGGTGCACTACTAGCACCAGCACCACCTTGGTGATGTGGCCTGGCGTGGTAACCACCACCATAAGAAGGTCGAGGACGTCCATAACCAGAACCAGATATTGGACCAGCATTGGAAACATAACGTTGAGCAGTTCCACGACCTGGTTTCATAGCTGGTTGGCGAGATACTAGAATGGAGGTGTTTCTTGGAATGACTGCAGCATCGTCTGCATATTCTAAATGAGGGATTAAGATCGAGTTAGTTTTACGTGTGAAAGAGGGGGTTGATAGGGTTGATGATGCGTGAAAAGAAATCCCATCACTTCCACAGTGAAGTAGTGACGCGCAGCAAGGCATCAAGCAATCCAAAGTGATCACAGAGTACATCCACTCATAAATAGACGTAATCATATAATATATTGGCACATATCCGTCATCTATCACACACAATAGCCACAAAGTTGGCGACAGAGCAAGATTTACAAGTAACGAATAACACCCATCCACACCAGCATTGGATCCAATAGCGTCTATTACACTCGTATCCTCTACTCATGCACTCTCTTAGCATCCAAACTCACCTTCATTTGTCTGAGCATTAAATAGAGCCAAATCAAATTGATCACCCTTTCCCAACTTTTTAGTGAGCATGATCTCTCTCTTTAGCTCGAATACGGTGATTCCGAGTCCATCAAATGTAGCGGTATCATACTCTTTGGCGGCCTTGAACTTGTAGAAAACCGTAGACATTCTGTAGTTTGGATTTGCAGGTTTGGATGGGAAAACAAAGGTCCTTATTAAAGAAAGAAAGTAGTAACAAGGTATGTATCTCGTGGCTCTGCACTATAATATCCTCCTCCTTCTGCTTGCTTGTAACGATCTACAAGCTTTATATGTCCTCGTCGAGTTTTTGATGAGTTGTGAATCAGCGAGGGTGGTGGAAATTAATGTGGAGCCGACGCATCACTTTGTTCTCTTCTAACTCCTATCATTTATCATTTATTCAGGTACTATGGCTCGCCAAACCCACAAATTACCATTGCGTAAACTCTCGACCATTGGCAACGACCATCTCGCATACTACCACAGGGCTGCTCATCCCAACAATGCCCATCTACCACAAATATTACTCGTATCTGGATACAACTCGACGATTGAAACTGGTCTCAAATCAAATAATCTAGCACAGCTATGTGAAAAACACGGTCTGGCTTATATGGTATACGACCACTTTGGACACGGAAGCTCCTCAGGAAAACTCATTGATGGCACGGTAACGCGATGGAAGAATGATCTATTAAGAGTCCTGGATTCAGTGTATTGTAAGGGAAAACCACAACTGTTGGTCGGGTCGTCCCTAGGTTGCTGGATAAGTCTGCTAGCTGCCAAGGAACGCCCTGATCAAATAGTTGGACTAGTCGGCGTCGGTGGGGCTGCAAACTTTACAGAGTCAGTGTATAAGAAGATTCCATCCGATTTAATCGAGAACGCACGCCGTGGCGATGGTGTTATATGGCTGCCTTCAAAATATGATCCTAAAGGCTATCCGTATTCGCTCAAACTACTAGAAGATGGGCATGAGAATCTGGTGACAAAACCCTGGCCAGTCAAGGTACCAGTCACCCTGATACATGGAGTGATGGACGACGCCATCCCATATCAGACCAGTATAAACGTAGCAGGAGATATAGAGAGCGAGGATGTAAAGGTCGTACTGGTGAAGGATGGATTACATGAAATGAGTCGGCCAAAGGACTTGCAGTTGTTGGGAGAAACGGTGTTGGAAATGTTGGCCAAGATTAGTCCATTTGCAAAACTATAGCTGTGAATAATAGTCCAGTCACTTTAGTTTGAATAAATCACACTTATTTTGAATGGAACTCAAACTTTTGACACGTTTTTACATTGGTTTTACATAATAGTATCCACCATTGATTTTTACAGACAACCGACGACTGCTAACAACTACAAACAACATTCTCATCAGACCATTTCTCGTCTAGTCCATGCTTTTCGTCAGCACTCTACGTCGCAACGATGATCCATCTTCTCCCAGTTCCCATACCACTTCTCGTCCAACTCGCGAGCGACCCTCACCAGGCAAAGCGGCTCGAGGGGGAGGCATCACTGGACGAGACATCCTCTTGTTGACATTTTCAGACGATGTATGACCATACAAGCCTTCAATCAAATACAGACGATTCAATGAATCTGTACGTTCTGGTATAATACGTGGTGCCCTCACGTTATCATATGCTTCAATGGATGGTTGGAATGGGTATACAGGTTTATCAATGGTTGGTGATTGTTGACTCGAGCTTATATGCTTGGCGGCTAAAGCAGATACATCGTTTTGGAGATCAGGCATATCTATACATATTTCGTCGCTGAATAATGGTAGGTGTTTGAGCACTCGTGGCTTTAATGCTACACGTTGATTATCAAAGCGTGCCATTCGTTGATCTAGTAGTCTCGATACGACGTTCTCTAAATCCCAATGAGCATCGATTGGTTTTGACGATGGCGGTAGTAAGTTTGGTGATTTTGCTGATACAGGGCCGCGTTTGGAACTCTTTGAAGCTGAAACAGTTGAAGAAGTGGGAGATAATTCTACAGTAGTTGTTGGCATAGATTTTGGTCTGCTTTCAATAAACTTTGTCCAACTGAATCGTGATACTGTTGATTGCGTGGAGCGAGCTGCCCTATCAGTTGAAAACTTGGCTATTTGCAACTTGGCGAGAGGAGCACGTTGACTCTCCATTTTCATACTTCGAGTTGGAATACGAGATACAATCGATTCTACTTCTTGATCAAACGTTGTAGCTTTCCGTCTTTGAATAGTCGGACCCTAGATGCCGATGTGTCACTGTTGGGTGTCGTGTCTCAAATCGGCTGATTCGTGACTTTGACGATAATAACGACAATTCCAAGGTACGCACCATAGGAACATCCAACAAGGTGTCGGCATCATCATCATCATTTTGCAAGATATGTATTTGCACATCGTTTCCAATCCTGATGTGTGACACGTCAAGTTCAGTAGCCACACTCGACCTCCAACTATGTTCTCCAGCATCAGCTTCTTGACCATCGCTCCAATAAATTGAAGCTGAATCATCCATCATTGTCAGTGTAGTATTCTCATCAGGTATAGTATCAGTCTCATGATGGTCCATGTTGTCGCCATGCTCGTTCAGGTCGATACACTCCCATAGCTCAGCGCTACCACCATTGCCATCATCATTCTCTTTGTTTGATTGATTACTAGTATCTTTCATGATATTCTGACTATTATAGTTGCTATCGTCAGATGTTGAGCTTGCGGCTGATGATCGTGGCGAGCTGTTTATGACTCTTAGCTTGAATGCACTGAGTCTGGCACTCTTGTCAAGTAAAGACGAAGAACGAATTCCATGGCTTGTATCAGCCCATGATCTTCGTCGACCCAGTGTTGACAATACACGAGTAGGAGGCTGGACAAATGTGGCACTGATTGTGCTCTTTCGATTGATGAGAGGAGAGCTAGAGGGAGTGGGCGACCATGTAGCACTTCCAAATATGGCTGCCAACATCCAAACGTCCTCTATTCCACGTCTGTTTCTGTATTGTGTGGATTATATTAAAATGCGTCGGTGTTGTCAACAAATTGCAAAATGTCGTGATGTCGTGATAAACAGATCAAACATCTCGAAGAAGAAAGCTTAGAATTTCATCAGTGACGTGTGAACCTCGCTATTAACAATATAAAAACACGCGACGCGAACTGCGAAAGTTGGTGAGGGGGGAGGCGTCTATTGTCTTTGGCGCATTTACACATTGGAGACCTTTGCCATCTCAGCATCGGGATAAATCTTACTGCCAGCGGCGGCAGTAGTAGCACCGGCTTGTTTACTGATATCTTGTGAGGACGCTGCCTGCAATGCGTCTCTCTTTTCTTCTGTTGCTTTTGTGATGATGTATTGGCCAGGGTGGAATATATTGAATGCGACTAAAATTATGGATTAAAAATTAGTTTCAAAAGTAGCAAAACTTAGTACGAGCACACAATGCAATGACGTACATGCGGATAACCACATGAGTAAAGTATCAAACACGAAAAAGAAGACCTCGTGGGTGGACAAGTACCCTCCACTTCCTGTTTTAGTGGTGGAGATTGTTAGCCCGTTTCTGCTGCGTTTTAGCTGCAAATTCACAACAAACCTTCTCCAAACTCAACAACTCGGTATATGGATCGGATCTACAAGGACAAGTCAGCAAAGTCGAATCTTCAAAATAGCAAATTGTCAAGTAACGAATTTGTGTACCATGATCATGGCAGAACTAAAGTAAAGACCGTAGAGAAGGGGGCTCCATTGGGCTCGAACAGTCGGGGCCATTCCTTTGCGAGTTCTAACGTCGAAAATAACCAGATTGCCCAGGAAGAGCGCAAAGCTTGGCACTTGAAGAGCTAAACCAGCCAAAAGAACCTTGATTCCTAGGATATCAATGGTGTTAACATGTGCGATTGATGGGAGTCTAAAGCAGTATAACATACCAAGCTTGGCCAAGTCAGGGTTTGGTGCCAAATAGAGTGTTGCTCCAATGATTTGCACAAGCAGCGTTAAAGCGTCTGAGCTGATGAAAATTAGGCCGATTCTGTCTGGATTCATTATACCGTATTGTCGACCTGCGTGTTTGATCAAACGGGCGCAAATCACTACGATGGAAAAGTATGATGAGGAACGCCTGACCGCCTACAATCAAAGGCTTTCACCCACCGTAATTAATAGCCGCATTGAAAATGGGAGCTAGGATCAAAAACGACTGGCAAATTTCTACTGGCATGAGCATAGTTGGGTTCTGTATCGAGTAGTATCTGGTAGCGAATCCAGAGACTTCCATCGCCATGGGCAAGAGCA
Source organism: Synchytrium microbalum (assembly GCF_006535985.1). NCBI lineage: Eukaryota > Fungi > Chytridiomycota > Chytridiomycetes > Synchytriales > Synchytriaceae > Synchytrium > Synchytrium microbalum. The sequence goes on along the minus strand of NW_022158397.1, from coordinate 81,877 downwards.
GAACCCACATTATCCACGTCCTAACAATAAAAATCATATTCAGAAGGCTTTTAATTGAAATGTTTCTCATTAGCAACACCTACTTGTAACGAATCATTTGGTAGGTATGAACAATAAGGATGAGTATAAAGGCTGCCAATGCAATAAAGTTTGGTGGCAAACTATTCAAATAGTTGGTAAAAGCTCGAAATGTATTGCAACTGGCGCAAACTATTCAGATCATCCCAAAAAACACGAAATCATACTATCAACGTGATTAAAAGGTGATTTCGCACTTACGAGATGGTTTGGCCATAGTAATAGTTGATGTCGGTCATAATGAATGCAGTTTTCAACCTTTGGTCGTGCAGTAATTAATGTTGGCAAGCAGTAACTAGGGCTGCACAAAGTTGGACCAGATATGGGAATCTGGGATTGTCTGCTTCTGACGTGAATTTTGAGGATACTTTGGTTGTTGATTCAGGCATCGATCGACCCGTCTCAAGGAGGAAAAATTCATGGCAGATAGAGCTAAATATTCTAACCCAGACCCTCGTAGGGTAGGAAGTCAGTATAGGCAGAGGAATTAGGCCAATAGTGCCGCGTTTCTATAGAGGCTTGATACAGAAGATCTAAGGAGTTCCTCGGCAGAGCAGCAGCTGTAAATATGCAAATTTACTTATTCAGAGCAAATGTCAGCCCGAAACACGCAAGAAACGAAACCGTGTCTACAGCGTCAAGATCAAACGTGAATATCAAGAATTAGGACCGCGTCAGAATTCAGCTTCCGAGCTCATTCAGGTTGTTTTCATATGTGTTGTGAGAGTGTGACTTTGGCTTCAATACACACAATACAATGAGTCTGTCAAAAGAAGCGGATGTATCGTGGGCGGTCGCCAAGGAGATTACAACGTCATTCTTCAATGAACACGCGCATTCCTTCTTTGGAATTCGTCCATTGATTGAATTCATCAAGAACTTCCCATCCACTTACATTGCCACTGATGCCCTGCCAACCGGTCTGCTCTTCGAGACCATCGTGACGTGCACTACTTATATAATGTCGGAAATCACGGGAAATTCATCTCAAGTCGATAGAGTGTGGTCGTTGGTTCCTTGGTTGTGAGTACATTTGGTCGCAGCAGCAGATACGTGAATTAGCACCTAATCTCGCTCTACACGTGTAGATACGCATGGCATTATACGATTGCTCATCGCTTACAAGCCGGAAGTTGGGACGCACGACTGTTGACCATGTCGTCCATCGCTACCATCTGGGGATTAAGGCAAAGTCCACTGCACGATTATGTGACGTCGAATCGAGACCAACACTCTGCATTACTAGATTGACCTACAACTTTGTCAGGAAGGGCGGCTACAACTGGAAGGACGAAGGTACACATTCAAATGACTTAGCTGTCTACCGATTGTTGAGGACACCCTCTTAGAGGTCTCACCGCAGAATACTCACTTCTCTTCTCTCTCCCTCTAACAGACTACCGCTGGCCTCTACTACGCGACATCCTCAAACCATACCCCCAAGCATACCGCATCTTCAACATAACCTTCATAAGCAACTTCCAGAACGCGCTGCTATTCGGCATAGCGGTGCCATCGTGGGTGGCGTATCGAGCAGCATTAGCTAAAACACGGCCATTTGGAATACGCGATACCATGATTGCTGCTGCATTCTTGGGGTGTCTCACCATGGAAGCAATAGCCGACCAGGAGCAATGGAATTTCCAACAGACAAAGAAGAGATTGATGAAGACACGAAAGCTTGAAGAACTGCCATATCCTTATAATCGCGGATTCTTGGCTGATGGGTTATTCAGATACAGTAGACAGTATGTCTAGTTTTGGTTGTTGGTGATGGAGGTATCAAATCTAAACATTCCTCTTCCTCCCTCTTCTAGTCCAGCATTCTTCTTTGAACAAGCCCAATGGGTCATATATTATCTCTTCTCGGTATCAGCATCTGGACAATACGTTAGTTGGACTGGCGTACCGGCCCTGGTACTCATCGCTCTCTTTAACGGATCCACCGACTTTACAGAATTCTACACCGCCAAAAAGTATCCTCTCTACAAGGCATATCAAAAGACGACTGCTCGCATCATCCCTTGCATCCCAGGGCCTAAAGTCGAAGTAATGGCTGCCAAGATGGCACAAGAAGGCAAAAAGTGATTTGCATTCTATATGTTGAAATAATATAATTCAAGTTGTCTTTACGCATAAATTGTGCCGTTCGATATGTAGATGTGCTTTGAAATAATATAATTCAAGTTGTCTTTACGCATAAGTTGTGCTGTTCGACGTATTTGCCGCTGTTGCGTCCATCGTTTATAAAATATGTCAATGGCGGTACCCTCTGGCATCAGAACATTAAGAACGATAAGACACCTCTCCAGCATGGCCACAGACCGCCAGAAATCATACTACAAATTCCTCATCCCCATCCAATCCAGGTACCGCCCAGCAAACAACAAACCACCTCGGTATGCGTGTCATTGTTGACATTATATTCACACTTCCCAACCAGGTGGATGGACAATGACCAATTCGGACACATCAACAATGCTGTCTACTACTCTCTTTTCGATACAGCAGTCAACATCCATCTATATCAACACTGCGAAACATCAGCTGAAGGGAAATTGGTTGGGTTTGTCAAGGTTGCGCTGGGTTTGTTTTGATGGTTGAAGTAGTCGATGTTTCTGATGCCATTTCTCAGTCAAGCTCATGTCAGTACTTCAAGCCAATGACGTATCCGAATCCAATCACAGTTGGGCTCGCGGTTGAGAAATTGGGAAACACGTCAGTCACGTACAGGTACATTTATGTTGATCATTGAAATGGATTGAAATTATTGAAGCTTCCGACTCAATATCAATATTCAAACCTTTCATGTCTCAGGGTCGCCACATTTGAGGAAAAATCGTTTGGCCCAGCATCAAGTGACAACGAAGCTACCGCCACTGGGACTTTTGTCCATGTATATGTGAACAAGGAAACTGGCAAACCAGAACCAATACCTGAGCATGTCCGGAACGGTCTTTCCAAGCTGCAGATAAAAGCATCACTTTGAAGCCCAATATTAGAGGGAAGCATATGTATATTTTCAAAATACGAGCAGTTTAATTTACTCATCAACGTTTGTGGTGGTTTGACGTTAGCTTTACTTTTTCTTCAGTAAATCTGTTTCTTTTGATTTTGTGGGTCTACTAAATACCAATTTCCCTGCATTGGATACACTTATTCAGCAGATCTTCTTTTGATTGTTGTTGGGTTGTTCTAGTATACGAGATTGGTCGTAAGGCTACTGTCATCGACGAGATCGTCGCGGAGGTGGCTTCGTCGTGGGTTGCTCGTCTTGTTGTTCCTCCGCTTTCTTGTCTTTTTTGACATCCAGCTTTCTTGCATCTTCTTCTTCACTATTCTCTGTTGGAGTCATGGCATAATGTTCTGGCGTTTCGTTCCTAGCGGAGAATGCTAAAAGAAACGAATCAAAACCATGTAATCACAAGAAAAGCTCAATAGCGGTGTACAACACACCCAAACAGACTACTTACGAGATGCCGTCCTTCCAGACGGAGTATCAGAACCAGTAAAAGCATCTCCATCTTCATCACCCTGTTTCTTCGCCTTCTTATAAGGCCCACGTGTATACCCTCTCGCTCGTTCTTTACGAGGAGCATTAACACATGTGTCCGCCTTGCCTAGGTTACAATTCAAAATTTAAGTAAGGGGCTGTAATCGTTGCGTCAAACCAAACGACATACCTAATCGGACACATCTCGAACAAGGCCGAGCTTCGTCGCATCGTTTGCATGCCTTCTTACAAGTAGAACATGCTACTTTCACTTGACGTGACTGTCGTGGTTGACGAGCCTTGGGAGCCGTTGTCGATGTCGTTGATGCCGACTTCTTTTGTTTCTTTTTACTCGGCGTTTCGACTGACGATGATGCATTGTCTTCATCGTCGGTTTCATCTTCATCGTCAGCTGGTGGTGTGGAAGTCGCTACTGTTACTAACTTATTATTGCTGGTTGACGTTAATAAACCATTTCTTGTCGTTCTAGTCATAGTTCGAGATAGAGGCAGTGGTGGTGGTGCTCGCTTCTCAGGTAAACCTAACCTAGTATCACCGTTAAACCTGGAATTGCGGCGTTCCAGCTTTACTCTGCGTTCAGTGGGAAGTATTGGCGGTGGCGGTGGCATCAGCATAGATGCACCTTCCGGAATTACATTGGCATTTAGCTTTACAGAAGCAGCCTTTCTACTACTATTGCTGCGGATGATACTCGGTTGCCTGTTTATTATGTCGCCAGTGCCACTATCACTTGATGTCGTAGAAGATTGCGACACTAGTGCAGGCACATTGTCGTTAATTGGATATGTAAAATTGTATTCGAGCCGTTGTAAGTGACTTGTCGGTGATGTCGGGTGTGCGGTAAACGGAAACCGTGCTATTGATGCCAGGATGGCGGCTGCTTCAGGAGTGGCTCCTGGTGTTGCAGATGGGCTAGGCAGATTTGATTCGGATCGCATCCCAGGGAATGGTGAATGTGTCCTTGTCGGTGCTGGAGTTAGCATTGCTGCGGCCTGAGTGTCGAGTAAGCTCTTGATAAATTGTAGACCGTCATCTACCACAATCGGCGTTGAAGCATTCTAACGACACAGGAAAGGAATAATGATTGATCGGGATTCAGAAATAAATAGCGGGAAAGCGAGGAACGAGAAACAGAGTCATACCACGGTGGACATGGCCACTCGAGGAGGGCTATGTAACTCCAAGTTGAGACCCAGAAAGGGTTGTTCCTCTTCATCCGCAAATACAGATCGAGTTGTACTGTTATTACGTGACGATATTGCCGCGTTGCCATCCGAATTATCACGTTGGTTGAAATTAAAGTACTGTGCAAGAGCATCAACATCAGCGTCATCTCGGCTTCCTGCAAGACGAAACCGATCTCGTGATAAATCTCCATGCGATGCATCAATGACAGAGGTGAATAACTGGGTGATGAAAGAAAAGTGTGTTGGTTAAGCACAGTCAGGTTTTCACACGATCAACGAGTTGGAGAATGACAAAAGAATGCCACGGTCAGACTCAATAGCGTGTCCAAATTGATCATGAATGAATAAAATGAACATCATTGATAAGCAGATTACCAGTGGAACTGCCTCAAGATTCAAATTAGTGGAGGACATTGTTGATCACCCAACCCAACGATGCAATTGTCATGAGTCAGTCAAGCCAGCTCTATTCTATTTAGCAAAAGATACGAGATTCTACTTGAAACAACACGTGAGTCATTAACTCAAATGCATATAGTTGACTCCAAACTGAGAATGAAAACACACGAGATTACGATAGTTCTTTGCCTCGAAACTTACGGGAAAGGTAGTTCTCTGCTTCACACGTATATGCGTTCTAGAATGAACAGTCCTCTTTTGGCCTGGAAGGATGAATGCTTCGCTTGTAAATGAAATTGTGTTATTTTGGTGTTTGGAGTTTGGATTAGCACTCGTGCGAGAACGAATATGCGAAAAGACGCGTCAAAATTGCATAAATCTGAAGCCAATAACCAATATATATTCATATATACAAAACAAAAAAACTTTACACAACTGCTGCTGGGGCTAATTCCATCTTTGGAAGATGAGACGTCTTACTCGTCATGACTTCCTGCAGCCGTTGTCCTTGCTCTTGCATACTACCTCCCATCGACATAGATGGCAAGTTCTTTAGTCGATACACGTAAGCTGCACCGTTGTCATCACCGGTTAAAATGGCTGGTGTAATGGGCGAGAACGACACCGTTGTTAATTGTCGATCCAAAACGGGATGCGTAATGGCAGGGTCCAGCCTAATTATTGTTGTAGATGTTAGACCAACTGTTGTGGCTCTCCTTTGAGCAACAAAAATCGCTTATGGTCGTTTACCCTGAAAACAACAAGTCCCACACTTCTAAACGACCATTAGCCGAGACACACCCAAATACAGTAGATGCGTGTGGAGACCATGCTACATCCAATACAGCTTCCTAGATGCCCAATAGAAGTTGTGTTCAGTTATCTGCGAGATCTATGAGTTGTTGTGGAGCTAATACAATCGCCCACCTTGCCATTTTGGAATTTGAGAGGTGCATCAGGCGATTCTTGATTCCACAGCCTGACAGTCCAATCCGCCGAGCAAGACAAGAAACATGATGGAAGGAAGGGCGACCACCTAACACGATATACAGGCCCTTGATGACCAGAAAATGTGGACAGATACTGTTCGTGATATGAGGTAGAGCACTTGTGCAGACATCCATCTTCTGTGCCGACAATATACCTGCATAATATTTGTCGATGATCAGAATTTCACAAAAAACAAGTCTCCAAACTCAGCAATCTCTGCGTGCTCACATGCTGTTGTCAGTCGGATGGAAGTCAAAGCATAAGCCACCACTGTGTCTGGCCATGAAGCCGCTGTTTCGAGTTGGAGAACCTGCCTTGACCTCTTGCTTCTCACTCACTCGTTTCAGGGTCATGAGATCTAGAGACATCAGGGGTGTTCTTCAGAATGAGAAATAAAGGTTTGAAGGAGGATCCATATAGCACTTACTGGAGCACTCCAATCCCTTCCGTATCATCCATTGAACAACACGACCATCAGTAGACACCGATACAAGTATCTCTCCACGTGAATTACCATCACCAACAGCACGTTCCCGTTCAATCCATTTGAGTTCCCATACTGGATCACGATGTTTACCAGCCACTTCACTTGAGTCAAGCACCATGCCATTCGCTATGTCCTTGATTCGAACATCATATACGGCTATACGACCATCCATGTATCCCGCTGCCAGCAGACATGGATTGGCATTACTAAAGTCCAAAGCAGTCACTGGCGATTTAGCAGGGTATATTCGTTCTGGCCATTCTGGATTTTTCAACGACCAACATAGAATGAGCCCTGGTGCTGCATCGGGATTGTGTTTGGCTTCTCCGTATGCGATTGCCAGTACGTTCTATAAATGTTTTGATTTGGAAGTAACTAGAGAATCCGCAAAACAAAAGGTCCTGAACAAACGAAAATACCTGGTTTTGGCCATTCCAAGCAATGTAATTGACAGACCTTCCTCTCGTCAATTCACATCTAAAGGACCAAAGTAATTGCAGACTTGGAATATCGGCCGGTAGATCGGTAAGAGAATGTGCTGCAGATACAATAATGGTTAAGATACCGCATTTTGTATTTGATTGCGAAGTAAGTCTTACCATGGTTGGCCAGTACTCGAGAACCTCCGATTGCACTAGCTTGTCGTAAAGTAGTAGGAATTCCAAGAGCGAGTTGACTTGCGCCGCCACGCAAAGGTCGACCAGGGGCATTTGGATTTTGTGAGCCGATTTCGTCTTCGATATCTGGAACTTCACGATACGACATGAGACGTTTCAAATAATTGTTTCCAACTACTGCACGCTCCATAGTCTGTAACGAAGAGCGCAAAGAATCTTGATTGATCTGGATGGAGATTGAAAGAATTGTTTAATTATCAAGCGCACCAAAACAATACTGCAACGCTCGTTATCATTGAAAAAATTGACTCACTGCAAGAAGCTCTGATGCATGTTGTTGATGTGTCTGTGTTCCAGTTTCTCGGGCGGCATTCGCATCGGCATCATTCCACCCACCAGCATAACTGGCCCTTCCACTCTCAGGATCTCCCATGTATGTCGACATGCCAGCAGTGCTAGCACCGCCCATCATTGATGAAGCTAATGCCATATCGTGACGTGTGCCCATTGCAAAGTTCACAGATTCAGCAATGGTGGATGATTGAATGTGTGAGCCTAAAGGACCCGAGGCACCAAAATCTGCTGACGGTAAAGCATCGATATCAGCTTCATGACCACTATAGAATAATTGGTGAGTATCCGAGCAAAAAAGGTCGTAAGAGTGGTAATAAACCTACGTTTCATCTCCTCCATCCCCCCTCTGGTCATTTGTTGCATTATTCTCTCCCATAGCATCAGCAATACTCCATATATTAACCTGACAGTCAGCATTGACAGATCTCACTGCAGTTGCTTGTACATCCTTGGTTTTAAGAGCATTGTTTAAAGTCTGAGTGGATCGATCCACAAAATTATCAGAACTTGGCCGTGCCACTTTGATCTAGTACAAAAAACGTTAGCTCTAGATGAAGATGTAACAGATTCCGAAACGGATGAATCAAACCCACTTCTTTATATCTTGCGTTATCGGCCTTCACTTGTATGGCTTCTTCAGATTCAGACGGTACAATCTTACTCGGGATGTCCAACAGCCATATGGTCTCTGTTTCCGTCAGCACTATATTGAGACGTTGTTCTGGATCTGCTTCCACACGCCGAGTGGCTCGTAACAAACTCCACTCTGATGCTTTAGTCTTTGCACCAGCTAATTCACCTCCTGCTAAAAATGGTGTCCTAGTTAGCAAACACAAACAAAAGTAAACATCAGAGATCTAAAATGCCACATATCAAACCTTCTCCACGCTCATCATCTGAATCAGCGCTGACCATGGAACTGGAGTCCTCATCCCGTTCGCTATCAGACACTGCAGAGATCTTTGAACTGAAACTGAGGCCTCCAGCTCCTTGAGCAGCAGATTTCCCTGCGAACACAGATGTCTTCCATGATCCAACAGTCATGGACTCGATGTTATTCAGAGCATCTTGCACTGATTCCCTCTATCGTCAAATGGTGATGAGACAAACCACAAGAAAAAAGAGGACGAATCGCGAGTAGTTACCCCTATACTTGATTCTGCTACAGACATGTCATTGACACCACGATGCCGAGCAGGCTGTTGCCTCACAGGCCCGAGTAGACTGACGGGCGTAACATCGATACCCTCGTCATCGTATACTACGACAGGAGCATTTTTCTGAGCAGCGGCTGGACCACCACGAGAAGTATGATCTGGCAACCGTTCGACTTGAGCATGCGAGCCTCTTGCGAATCTAGCGTTTGAACCACCGAACGGTTGCTGCTGTTGTGACATGTTGGAGCGCATGAATGATGCATCGGGTTTACGAGGATGGGGGACATTTGGAGATTCTAATTGGATGGAGGCAACGGACGACCGTCCGGATCTATTTGGTATCTTTGGTCTAGATAGATATGGAATGAGTGTGTTGGTTGGTAATTGGATTGTAATAGTAATAAGAACAGAATAGATCCCTGGACGTACAATTGTGGAGGATGTTTTGGCTTATGGGCATCTCCAGCCACCCCTCGTGACCTGGTTGATCCATCCATCGTTCATAAATATTAAGCTTGTTCTCTGCCGTCAACAACTAGATTCAAAACTGGTGTTTTGCTATCGCTGTGTGTTGACGAGATTCACGGTATCGTCGACGGGTCAGTCGCGACAATTTATTTTACAATTATTTAGTACTTTGGATCCTACTTTTAAATGCTTTCACGCTTTAAACCGAAAAGAGCAGCAATTGTAAGGAGAACTGTGATGGACCACTTTCCGACGTGATTTCACGATCAAACACGTGGAAGACACGTGGATTTACAAAATTATATCGATCTTACGTGGATAAACAGCAGATTAACCGATTGAAGTTTGAGAAAGATTGCTTCCTGTGGTATTGTCAATCTCTTTGTGTAGAATAGTTTGAAGGAAGCTGAAGTAAGGTCGACACTAGTATTTATCCCGACATCTTTACTAACAATGTACGTGCTCTAGTGGCTGAATCTCCGGCTTCTTTGGTCAATTTTGCAGTGTTTGATCCATCATTAGCTCCAACGGAGGAATCAGCTGGAGACCAGATTTGCTACTTTTATCCCCCCATCACGGCAAAGGATGAGAAAATACGCCAGGTCGGACTCGCTCAAGCCATGATCAACTTCACAAAGTAATACTCTTGTTGTCGTGTTGTGTTGACATCACATTTATGAACCAACGCCCCTAATAGGACGTTCTCACCAAACCTACCCTGCGAAAACATACATACAAAGAAGCATAGAATAGCCATGATACAGCCAGAGCCGAGCTACTGGTTAATGATGGTGGGTCTGTTACAGAGCTTGAGCACACTCCAGTGTTGAACGACTCAACGATTTGTAGAAAGTGAAGCTAGCTACTGCCATGAGAACTGGTCGTGATGGAAAAAAGACTCTGGAGCATCTGGACGCTGATCTACCTGATGCCGTCGTGAAACACATTTTGTGGAGAGCATACCACGCCTTTAGAGTAAGCACTACCTTTCAACGCTATGCTTACTCAATACCATACTAATCTTGATTCCAACCTAGCTATTCCACAAATCCTTTGCTCATGTCAATCATGCTCAATCGCCCGTGGCTCTCCGGCAACGTCTCGACGAATTCTTTTCTGGATACTTGATGAAACTGACTCCTACTCTAAGTCACCCAGACTTGGTATCAGCACTAGAAGGAGTCCACTTCCTGCCACTGGATCGCACGTCGTATCTGCAAACTGTATCCTTTGTCCAGGATCTAGAAGCTCGTTTTGGAAATGTCACTGCTACAGTGGTTTTATGGAGACATCATCTAGTGTCGAGTGGACTAAAAGATTTGCTGGATTTGAAGAGCTTTTATGATTACATTACAGATCCTGAAACGGGAAAGATTGCTGATGGAATTGTGAGCATGGTGAAACCCAAAGGAGAGGTGTGTCTTGTGCAAAAAAACTTGAGTTGATCCACAAGTATTTCGCCCGCTAACTAATTCTTATATCTAGTCGGTGATTGCATCGCGACCTACAACACTCAGGCCAACAGCTGCAGCTTTGGCTCTCCAGAACGCCCATTCATCATCGGATATATCATCAATGTTGTTTTCAGCATTGACATCACGATCATCTCGCTTTACTGGATTTATTGTGCCGTCCTTTAATCCCTCAGAGATTTCCGTCCCTGTGCATCCGAAAAAGCTGTTTATTGGACGAGATGCAGAGGAAATGTTTGTCGTCCTCTACCAGGTATTGGTGTTTATTTATCCTTTTTCCCGATTTTTCACAACTATATTCATCTCATTTAATGATTAGAATCAAGACGAATTGACAATAGCTCTCTTTATATCTACGGCCGAATCCCACTCACAGACTGTACCTCCATCGGTACAAGCTAGAGATCGAACCTTTTATACTGCTCTGTCTGCATTCCTAGAGTCCCGGTGTCCTCACTTATCATCAGTCATATCAGATGGATTTTCAAGAACTCGGAAAATCAGGTATGGATCGACCAAAAAAAGCCAATGACATCGCTATTCATCAATATTTCATCATACTGACATTACCATTTCAATTGCTAGTGAATATACCGACCAACACTATCGATACCTCTATTACAATGCCGCCAACCTGGCCTTCAAGACATCCATTGGAACTTCAAAATCCGCGATGGTCACTCCCGAAATTGCGCAGTGTCTCAACGAAATACATGAAGACTTTGAAAGGTATGTCGTAGGCCTTTGCAATTTTTTTTCCTATGATGCTCATCATGTTTCCTACATCATTGATACAGTACGGCTCTAAATTTGACTGAAACAAGTGTTCGATCTGTTGCAGAGTTTTGGATCTTAGCACGGAAATCTGAAGGACGTGAGTTCTATCTGGTCCTACCAAAGGCAGAAATGACTCTACTCGACGTGGACGGTATGCATGTCAATTAAAGCAATACAGTTGTTGCAATATTTGTAGCCTAAACCTATGTGGCATCAGTTAAGAATGATTTTTTTTCTCTTTCGTTTAGAGGAAATGCAGAAATTGACACACTCGTACTTTTCGAATATCTTTTTGGATTAAAGATATTCTCGTGTAAAAATCACAAATGCAAAATATATCCACAAGCATCTTGCATCACAAATTTGTTACAGATGTTGTCTATTCGAGATATGAACTCATGGCAAATTACATATTAGGCAAAAGAAAAAACAATTATGAGCGGACAGAGACATACTGGCTGTTTCAGCGCTTCCTAATCCCCACTTTGTAGCTAGACGACATCAACTGAAGCGTGATGAACGATCCCTTGTCGAGCGATTGTGTGGGATCGACATCAAACAGGTCATATCTCCGTATCAGATTTGCTAAGCATATTCGCATCTATTCATGAAACAAAAGCAAAAAGCGTTACCAAGTCTGTGGGCTCCTTGATGCCCTTGTCGGAGATCTTACCTCAGCGAATGCCATATTCTTGCCCTGACGAAAAAATCGGTAGGTCAATAATGTAACGAGATCATAATCAGCTTCACACTCTTACTCACTATACAATTCCTTGATCCCATCGAGAAAGGCACGTCTACGAAATCTCGGAGTTAGTGCAAGCTACGATATTGCGACTTATGGAAAAACTTACAAGCAGAACTATCAGTTTCAGACTGTCCTAAAAACCGTTCAGGTTTAAACGACTCTGGGTCTGGGTATAGCTCAGGGTCATGATGCATTGTTGCAGACGAAATTAATAGGCTTGTCCCCTTTGGGATTTCTATGTCAGAGAGAGTAGGCTGAGAAAAAAAACAATGGATTCAAGATAAAATACATGGCCCACCATATTCTCCCAGCATCATATCTTCTTCAGCTTGCCTCCACATCTAATACGAAACAAAGGTTGTGAGAATGCACATACCTCAGAAATCAACGCGATCTCACTGTGCTCTTACCGTTCCCGCCACTGTATTGATCCGCAGTGATTCAGAGCAGACGGCAGTGAGGTACGGACAATGCGTCTTAATGTACGAAGCACTACTAAAAGACTTGGCACCATCCTCGTACGTAACCGACATGATTTCCTCCACCAATTTCTGGTATACACGAGGATTCTTTAGCAGGAGAATGATTGTAAACGCCATTGTCTGTTTTGTGGTGAGGGAAAAAAAAGTTGACGTAAAATTCCAAGACAGTAAAGAATTTACAATTTCCCTCATCCGATTTCTTACATTAGATGTCGTATCACTCCCACCAGCAAGCACAACAAGACACTGCACAACAATATTGGAATCATCGAGCAAGGTACCATCACCCCAAACTCCTTCCGCAAGCTGGTGCAAGATATCTTGCCTCTTAACCTTCCCACTCCGCCGATCTTGAATTGACTCTTTCAAGATATCCGTCAGTCCGCGCGTAGCTTTATGAAGACGGTTCATGATTGGAATCCATGTTTGCCCTCTTGCAAATGAAATTGGCACTGTGCGTGTGGTTAGCCTGAACACATCTTCCAGCATGTCTGCGACATCCGACCGCTTGTCATTAATGCAATTGAATGACATTCCGAATGCAGTTTCGCCTAAAGGGGCGTTTTCAGAAGTTGTCGTGTCGTTTAAAAATCAAAGACACACCTATGATATCCAGCGAGACGAGGTGCATGTCTTGCCATATATCGACCGTCGCGGTGTCTGATCCTTCGAGTGCCTGGTCGTATTTTGCAAACAGGTCGTCCACGACCTTGTTCATATAAAACTCCAGCCCTTTAAGGTAGGTCAAGCCAAACGATGGTGACTAAAGATCCAACAAAGCGAGTCATTCCAAAGCGAATGAAAAAAAGAGCATATTAAAGATCTAACCATAATGTGTCTCAATTGCTTATGAAGATCCCGATCACCAGTCGTGAAAATGTTATCCGGAAACCCGTGAAAGCGAATTAATTGATAAAGAGGCGCCTTCTTGAGATCTCTGACAACCAGAATTTCACTATACAATTAATTAGCCATGCCAAACTGGGTACGAAGCTGTGTTCCAAACACCATTTTACCGAATCAGCTTTGGGTCGGCAACAGAGACAGTATTGGACAAGACTCTGACAATCCCGCTATCGTATTTTCGATGCACGGCAATAGCCCTCTTGTATTGTTGGCCGTTACCAAGAAGGGCATCGTGCAGCAATCCAAACACAATGTTTTCACCCTTGATCTTGTTTAATGGGGACCGAATGTGGTAGTAATAGTACCATCTGCAGAGCCTTAATACCATCAAAGATGCGATTGCAGGTATCGTCCAGAACTTGATAAGCTTGATCAGCTTGTCCATTTGGTAATTGGTTAAAATTATCTAAATGTGACTGATGCAGACTTAGCACATAGTTACGAATATCAAAGCTGACCAAAATCGTCTACATTATCGCTCACATTATTCGCAGGTGGCCGATCGATACTTGTTTTCATCTATGCCCACAATCTGACCTTTTGCTTAAACTTTTAGCCACCACTTAAGCCAGCAAAGACACGTGTTAACCGATTTGGAACTGTTCAAAACACGAAACAATTCTCTAAACTTGTAGAATTGGCATTGCTTAAATACTAACAGATTACATATATTGAACAAAGGGCATAGAGTTGTCACTGGATATCATATGTACAGAAAAAATGAAACAACTAGCAGTCTCAACTTTCACTTGCGTCTCCTGATACCAATCATGTACGTCGAGTTGACTAGCTGCAAGGTTATGAAACTGTCGGTTGCCAAAGATTGATTTGGGTCCACGTCGATAATTTCGTATCTCCTGAGGAAATTGGCCAGGCACACGCGCATCTACAGGCATATTCAGGGGCAAGGCGTAGTGAGAATGCAAAGCTGCCACTTATAATTGAAAATTGTTGAGATACCTCCGCGAGAGCAAAGTTTTTCCCTGGTTTAGTCAAGATCAGTAAGGTTCAAACAAAGATAAAAGTTGCTGTAGCAACCAACAATGTCAAAAATTCAAAGCGTACCTATACAATTTCGACTCCCGTGGCTAAACGGAAAGTCTTGAGAAAAAAGCGCCTTAGAGATCAAAGGACATCACTTGAAAAGGATGCAAAATTCTCAACACGTACAGGCTGGATATTTCTCAGATTCAGCAGCTTCTCCACCAGGCAAGAACCGTTCAGGCCTATACTCCTCTGGATTCTCCCAGAAATCCGGTGAGTGGTGAAGAGAGTATATTGCCACCAGAACGTCCGTCTTTGGGGGTATCACATATCCGCCTAGAACCGTCTCTTTGCTGGTTTCTCGAAGGATTGAGACTCCAGCCGGTTGCATCCTGAAATTAATATAAACGTAAAAATGCAAGAATAATGTCTAGACAACAGCAACAAGCAGTAGTTTTTACCTCATTGATTCCTTGATGACCGCATCCATATACGGTATCGACTTTACGATCGTGGCCGACGAAAGATATTTGCCCTTTAATGGCACTGACAGGATTTCCTTGACAAGGGTCTGGTATACGCGTGGATTTTTCAGTAGGTGTATGATGCAAAACGACATTGTCTAACAAGAGGATGCAAAGAAGTGAGCATAAACGCTTTGCACCGAAAAAACATCTTAAATAAGTTGTATTCACATTCGAGCTAGTGTCTGATCCAGCCGCTAAGAACAATATCGTGTGATCGACGATTTCCAGTTCCGTCAATGGCTGGCCATCATCTCCACGTGCGTCAAGGAGAGATTGTAAAATATCGACCCGCTTTTCCGTAGAGTTCATTCTCGTTTCAATCACTTTTGTCATCGAATTTTGAATTTTGAATTCAGCGTCACCCAGCCGGCGCATTGCCGGTATAAACTTGAATGGTCTCAAGAAAGCAAAGAAAGCCGTAACCGCCGCGTATCGGAAAATGTCTGCCATTGCTTCTACGATTTCCGATTTCCCAGATTTGACTAGTCCAAAAGATTGGCCAAAGGCCGTTTCTCTAATACGAGATGAGTGAGAAAAATGCGTCGACTGATTCTAGCGCTACGCATACCCAATGATCTCGGCAGTGAAGCAGTGCATATCCTTCCAAATATTCGTAACTCCAGTCCCGTCGCTACTTTGAGCAATCGCCTTGTCGAATTTCTCAAAAAGCCCGTCCAGGACCTTGAAGAAAAAGACTTCTAAACTGTCGATATACTTGATCCCAAACGATGGTGACATTATCTTTCTGATTTGCTTATGATATGCGGTGTCCCTCGTGTTGAACAAATCTATAAATGAATTCGTAAGGGTCAAAGATTGATGCGGTTGAGAGTAGATTTGTTCCGTCAAACTCCTTACTCTTGTCAGAGAATGAAGGTTTGAACAATTCGTACATCCAGCTCTTTGGCAAGTCCTGTTTCACTGCGACATCTCTAACCAAGGACAAAACATCAGCGAGGACCTTGACAATTGGTATTTACAAATCCTGCACTTACCTTGCGATTGCAGGATCAGCCACCGAAATGGTACGGTTTGATACGCGAATGATGCCTCCATATTTCTTGTGGTATCGATCAATAAGCATGAAATCGTCACCCTTCCCTTGTAATGCGCGTACAAAGGGATATATTGGTCCATAAATGGAATCTATTGACAATAACGAACAGAAATATCGAATTACGGCAGTCCAATGTTTTGCATGCGCAAATGCACTGCATCCAAAAATGTGTTTTTGATGACTTACGCAATGGCCCGCCTGGGATTTTTCGTAAGGGAGATATGAAGTGTCCATAAAACATATAGCAGATAAATCGGATAGCTAGATAACCGCTTAAGGCAGGAAGGGCCCAACGTGACAATGTGGACAACACGGTCATGTTGGTGGTATACGGAGCCACGGGAGAGAGTTAGCAGTACAAGATGACGAGAAGGAGCAGATCTAGGCAATACTCTACTCGTTTTGGTCAGTTCGGCCAATTAATTTCATCCACAGTCGTGACCTGCTTAAACTGGTTAAACAAGGACGCTGCCCAACCAACAGGCGGCCAATCTTGGAATTGTGCCCATCCATCTTCATCAACAAGCAAGGATCAGCTCGTTCCAACCTTCCAATTCACTGATCGCCTATAGCGACCATGCTGCAATCGCCATATCTTCGCTACCTCGCGTGGTTCATCGTCGCATACGGAGGTTATCGCTACCTGAAACGACTAGTCTTGATTTTTGCTAGTCCGTTAGCTAGATTGCCAGGTCCAAAGTAAGTACTGCTTCTTTGATGAGGTTGTAAACTGCGCGAGACATTGCGTTTGAGTGCCTTTTTGAACATTGCTGCACTCGACTTTTCTCTTGACCTATGCCAGCACATCGTTTACCCTCATACAAATAGATATCCATTCTTCTTGGGACCGCTCTCTCTGCTCGTCGATAAACGCTTTGCTCAACAAAAAGGATTCGAGATTCATGAAGAATGGCACCGTCAATACGACAGCAAGGTTATCCGCATTGGGCCTCAATCTGTATCCGTAAACGATGCTGCTCTCGTGCACGAGATCCTAGTCACAAAGGACTTGCCAAAATCTAAGATTTACGACCAGCTCGTTGCTCCTGGAAGAAAACACGATGTATTGACTGTACAGGACAAACACAACCACAAGTTTCTTCGACGATTCTTGTCCCCTGCCTTCTCAATCAAGTATTTGAATGGCCTTGAAAAGTATATGGCGGACTTGTTTCAGAAACTGGCTACAAAACTTGAAAGGCGGGCTAAAGAAAGTAGTAGCGGAGAGACTACCATAAATATTTGGAAGGAGACTAAAGCTTATTCTGTGGATGTGATAGGTATGTTGTTTAAATGTCATTTGGAAGCGACATGTATCAAATACAACTGAAGTTCTCAAATTGTAGGAGAGACAGCATTCGGAAATTCATTTGGAGCTGTTGAGACTGGCAAAGCACCAATTGTAGACATCTTGGAACGTGGATTACGAGGTAAGAAATTCAACGAGCGTCATTCATGAGGATGGGATTTATAACAAACTTTAACCATAGCCTTTGCAATAATCACAATCTTCCCATTCTTGAAATATATGCCATTTTTACCCATGATGAAGAAGGCGAAAGAAGGACAAGATACAATCAACGACTACATGACCAATCTCGTCAAGGAACGTCGTGATGGGACAGTTTATCGAGACGATATAATGCAAATCATGGTAATGCAAGAAAAGCGATAACATCCAGTAAAAGCGAATCAATCGAGTATGATTTAGATTTCTAATACTAACAAACCTCAATCACGTATTCCAGATTGACGGACTAGACCCAGACTCTGGTGAAAAGATGCAAGATCCTCTCATAATGCAAACCGCCATACTATTTATCAACGCCGGCTCTGATACCACTGGTGCTACTATGGCATATACTCTAATCGAGCTAGTTAGAAACCCAGAATGCTTAGCCAAAGTGGAAGCTGAAGTATTGGCTGTACCCGTTGATCCAACCACTGGTCTTATAACCGCATCAACAGCAAAAGGTTTTACTTATCTGAACTCCTGCATAAATGAGACGTTGAGGCTGGCCCCTGTAGCTACTGGAGTTATACGAAGTACTAGAGACCAAGAAGTTACACTGTCAGATGGTACATTCTTGCCCAAGGAAACCGATATTATGATACCGGTAAGCCGAATTCGGTTGTCAAGACTGATCATGTTTGGAGAGATTTGTTTTTGGCTAACTTGCAAAAACCTTTATAGATCTGGGCTATCCATCGCGGTTCGATTTGGGACGAACCAGACCGCTTCAACCCTGACCGATTCACGAAACTAGCAGAGGAAGGAGTAACCAATGGGGATGCAAACAACTGGACTTGGAGTCTGATTCCCTTTTCATCAGGAAGCCGCAACTGTGTTGGGAAACAATTCGCAAACATGGAAATGTTGCTCTTTTTATCCAACTTTATCCGGTCCTTTGAGATTCGAGATGCAAACCCAAGTCAAAGTACTGAGAAGGCTGCGTTTGTTACTCTGACTTTGGTAAGTGTAGGCTGTTATTTACTTTTGCGGACTCGTTTGCTGATTGCTTATTACTAGGTCACATCAAAGTATGAGATAACTGTCAAGCCTCGAGCTCTCTAGTCCAGTCTCTAGTATTGGGATTTATGTTTTGTCTGTATTGAAATAGTTTGGGCCTTCACATTGTCTGCAATAGAAATTATACTGATAGAAGTTTTATCGATCGCCCATCGGGAATGAAGTCTACGCGACTTGGAAGTAACAACTCACGTTTGGAAGGCTTCTTTGTCTGTACTAGTAAGCTGTTACTCTCTTCAATGTGCCTGCTTGCAGTTTGCACGACTTCACTTGGAAAGACAGCTTCACAAACATAGGTTCCTAGCACTTAAGATTTAAAACATGAGCAAGCCATTCATCACTTTGTACACAGTAAGCATCAATCGTTCTTGTCTCTTCATTGGTTGTTCGAGTGAAAAATACGTGATGAGTAAAATCACGAATTGGCTTAAGGCTCGAATACTACCTATTGATGGTACTGCTTTTCTTCGTACAGGCTGGAACTCCCAACGGCTGGAAGGCTAGTATCGCCTTGGAGGAAATAGGCACGTTCCTCCTCTCTCGCAACGTTTGATCAACATTGGTTGTTGACTGGATTTGAAATTCCCAACTTTAGGCTTACCATACAAGACCCACAATGTTCAAATGCAAAAGAATGAACAAAAGACTGAATGGTTTACTAAAATCAATCCCAACGGGCGCATTCCAGCTAGTAGGTTTTTGTCGCCCAAAAGATGTTTGGATGGTTGTGTCATTCTGACGCCTTTTATTGATATTTCTTTATAGTGGTGGATCACAGCAAGGGCGGCAAGGATGGATTTGCCGTCTTTGAATCTGGTGCAATCTTACTGTATGTGTCTGTTGCCACGTGTCGGTAGCAGTGTATGTCGCTAAACCATGTTTTTTTCCAGATACCTTGCTGAGCACTATGATCCAAAACATATCTTATTACCAGCAGACCCTTTGAAGCGCAGTCAAGGTTTGCTACCTGTCGCACTTATTGACTTTGCTTTTCACGTGCATATGCCGAACAACTAACTTTCTACTAACAATTCAGCTATTCAATGGATTATGTGGCAAATGGGCGGTCTTGGACCCATGCAAGGTAAGCGCACATATGCCAGAGAATGGTTGTCGAGAGTTTTGAAACGCATCCACTTTGGTTGTAACATCGTAGATACTAATCCCACAACTCTGCTTTTCAGGTCAAGCCAATCACTTTTCGGCAAGTGTCTTCTTGATGCGTTGTTCAAACCCTGGCAAAAAACTACTTAACTTAACTCTGATTGCCATTTTCTAGCGATACGCTCCAGAAAAGGTATTCAATACTCGTACTAAACACTCACAGACATCATGATACTGACATCCCATATTAACATTTCAATCACAGATTCCATATGCCATCAAGAGATACCAAGATGAAACCAGACGACTCTACCAAGTTTTGGACACCCACTTGAAAGAGACCGGCAACGAATACATTGTTGGAGAGTTCAGCGCTGCTGATATCATCAATATTGGCTGGATTGGTAATAACACTGCCGTGTTTATGGAATAAATCTTTGCAACATAATTGACTTTATGTGCTACTTTTTTCGTAGGTCTTCATGATTGGGCTGGCGTTTCGTTAGATGGCTTGCAACATTTACAAAAATGGGTACGCATCTCCATTTTTTTAGTTTCGTTTGGCTAGAGGCTCAAAAATCGTTCATTCAGATGGATCGAATGCTTCAAAGACCCGCTACGCGTAAGGGGTTGGATGTGCCGGGAAAGAATCCAATGATCCATGGGCAGACTCAAGAAGAGCTCAAGAAACGTGAGGAAGGGGGTCGTGCCTTGATTGCTCAACAGTTGAAGGAGATTGAAGAGAAGAAGAAGCAGAGTAAATTGTAGTTTGAAGTCGTGTGTCTCAAGAATGTTGAAGATATGATATCAAGAATTTCAAGAAGTCAAGAAGAATTCGGCATTTGCTTAAGCGGTCGGTCCACGGTTTCTTGCAAGCACATTATTATAAATTTCAATCAGTTTCATATTTTGTTTGCGCTGCGTTGCTCGTACCCCAAAATGTCCAAAACCTTAGAAATCACGTTTCGTAGAATGCCGCACCATCCTATAGCCTATATATAGCCTTAAGACGGACAAAGTAGCAGAGTGCAAATTGCTCGCAAATTTCAGACCAATGACCCCTGCACGTGCCGGCCTGAGGCTCATCTGCGAGCGGAGTCTTAGGACTTTGTGAAGATTCTTTTTTGTTTTGCGGGTTTCAACACTACTTCCAAAAACAAGTCGACCACACTTGTCAAGTACTTCTTGCATCCTCTCAGCACGGCTGCGATGTCTCTTCCCGATCCCCCAAAGATTGTCGCCACGGTTTCATTGCCAGCTACCATCCTAGACGAAAAGCATCTGTCGTCGAGAAGGAGACCGAGATGGTTAATACCAGTTATTTCGCTAGTAGTCCTTATTGTCGTGATAATGATTGTGGTGTTGGCTCTCTTTATTGGTAAAAAGAATGACAGCAGTAGCAGCACCAACAGGTAACGTGCCTACATCTTTTGTTTTACGCAATTTGAAAAGGTGTGATTGTGACAGATCATGTTTTCTAATCGATGTAATTTTAATAGTAATTCAAGCTGTGCGGTTGACGGGAGCGCTTTCGCTAATGGAACTTGTGCTGAAGCAATGGTATTCAAGAAGCAGCTCTTCTTTGGCGATGGAATGAAGCTGATTTTCATTTCATCTAGAACGCGAATAACACCAGAAGCTTCCCAGCCTGTCAACCAGTTTGTTCCTGCAGAACAATTGATGTTGGTGGAAATTGGGTTTACAGGCAAGCAATGAATCGGTGTTTGGATTCGTTGGAGCAAACCCTCAAAAAACTGTTTTGCAGGCAAGGAAACGCCTTATACAAGAACGGGTCGCTGTTTCGGTTTGTCGGAGTCAACTTTCAAAACATGGTGACGGCTGTTCGTAAGTAACACTCTACACGTTGTGAATTTTGAGCAACGTTTTTTTGTGCCACGCTAACGTTAACTCTTGATCTTTAACTCTTAATCAAACAGAGATCCCAAATCTGGGAGTTGGAGGAGGAAACTGCCACGACGGGTTGACTCAACCGATCAACTTTCCAACTGTGCGTGTTTGCAGTTTTGACAGACTCGCAATTCATCTTCTCACAACGGCAATCTTCTCTGTTCCTTAGGAAGACGAGCAGCGAGACGGCATACAGGCAGTCAGCATGTTTAATGGATCTGTAATCCGAACACACCCATTCTCAATATGGGACTCAAGTGGTTGTGCAGGACCCGTGCTTCCCATGCACGCATATCAGGTATACAATAGCTCATCACAACGTTTTGTTGTTCATTCTCTAACTATACTTTAACAGGGTCCTGGAAAATACAGTGAAGAGTACTTTATCGTCATGGACAGATCCATCGCTATTGCCCAAGAGTACGACGTGAAGCTGTGGTTTCAGTTTATTGACAATTGGGCATGGATTGGTGGAATACTTGCTTTTACGAGTACGTCAGTCATGCATCCTCTTGTCGCAATTCATGAAAATGATTTCTGAGTTGTTTTTGCCTCACAGATTTTCGTGTTGCAACAACCGACGATACAGTCTTCTACTCGAATCCACTTGTAATACAAGACTTCAAAAACTTTGTCGAATTTACTTTGACAAGAGTGAATACCATCACGGGTATCCAATATCGTGACGATCCAACAATCATTGGATGGTCGCTTGGAAACGAATTGGGCGGGCATTCCAGCAGCTATAATACGACATGGGCAAAAGACATGTTTCTATATGTGAAATCGTTAGACGTAAGCTGGTGACCAGAATCGAAAATTTCATAATTTGTTTCACGAATAATTCTTTTTTTTTCTTCTTTGTGATAGCCAAACCATCTCATATTCGACGGCAGCATCAACACCGACTCCTACATCTCAGTCGGCGCCGGAACCGGCCTCACAAAGTGGGACTATCTCAAACAACAAAGCATATTGAACGATACATGCCTGGACGTTCTCAACAATCACTACTACAACCCTGTCTCAGCAACCGATTTCGTCGCGCGGGTTGCATCTGATACTAATCATACAATCGCAGCCAACAAGCCGTTCGTGATTGACGAGTTTGGCGTTTGGTCTACTGCCGCAACGACCGGATGGGTTCGGAATTACTTGGCTGCTGTTGTTGCTAATCCCGCGGTCTCTGGAACGTTGTTGTGGGCTCTTGTTGCACATTCACGCTTTGGAGGTAAGTGGTTGTGGTTTACTTGCGCACCTCAAATACATCGCAATTTATACAATCTAATTTTTTATCGCTAGGATGGGGTAATTGCGCTAAAAAAATCGAAATTTCCATGTATTTATTAAATCCATCCTAACTCTCTCTCTCTCTCAACCTAGACTCTCACATCCAAGTCCTCGGGGCTCCATACATGAGCTACCACTTCCCGGGGTTCTCCACAACATCACCAGCAAACAGCACCGTCTCAGCCTTTGACGAATTCTTTGTAGTCTCAAACATGATACTGGCAGCACGAGAAATTCAGAGTATACCTACCAACACAAGCATTCCTGTACCGCCACCACCAAAGATAATATCGACTGCTACACCGAGGAATTTGACGTGGTTTGGGTCTGCTATGGCTGTAAGCATTAGGAGATGACACAGTCGTTTTTTTGCAGACGTTTTGCGCAAAAACACGCCAACACAACGAATTCACACCCACGTTCCTTCTCCAACAAAACAGAGAACCTATCAAATATGGACATCACTAGACAACACCACATTCACATTACTGAAGGCCGATGTATATGATATTCGAGCAGCTGGCTCGACACTTTATAGCGACACGACTCCATGCACGGCAGGTACCAAGAAATACTACAAGTTTATAGGTTGCAGTTCGGGAGGTTGCTCTGTTGCCTCAGATGTGCTACCTACTGTATGCTAGAGGAACAACGGTGTTTGACTGCTCGACTCATGCACATAAAAACATGCAAACACGCTTTTTTTGTGCCGACTCGTCTAATCTCCCCTTGTTGATTCAACATGTATCTTGTATAATATTATTCATAGTCTACTCATACGCATACAAATACACATAGATTGTTAATGTCCAACTAACATGCACCCTTGTCAAAGAGTAAACCGCGTTATTGCAAACAGGCACACCACACTTTTCGTTGGTTTGCGATGGACAACATGTATTTTTCGCTTTACAAGTAAAATTTTCAGGCTTTTCTCTATACATACAAAAAACGAAGTTTATATGGGGATTGCATGTGTTGGTGTGGTATTTAACGCCTCATTCCTCGCATTGCGGGTCTTCCACGTCCTCGGCCTCTCATTGGTGGTCCTTGAGAGGGCTTTTCGCTCTGTTAAAGAATCAGGATGGTTTCAGTATCAACCGCAAAAAAGGAACACAGTTCCCGTCAATGGACAAAAGATAAAATCATGTCCTTTACCTCTTTGTTCTTGATGGTTTCATCAACACTCAAGATCAAACATGCAGCTTCTGTAGCAGCGGACAGCATGTTGGTCTTGACAAGTGCTGGCTCCCAAACAAAAGTCGAAAAGTTGTCGGCAATTGATTCAGAGGCCATGTCGACACCAAACCAAGTTCCACCTATATAACAAGGTGCAAGTCAGTTCAACCCGCGCGCAGTTGGCAAAGGACAAAAATGAAGATTCGAAACAGTTCATGAATACAAGATCACACTACATATTACAACAGAACCACAAAAACTTATGCATACCTTGAGCATGCTTTTGACGAAGCTTGTTAAGGATATCTGTAGCATCAAACCCTGCATTGTCACAGAGTTGTCGTGGAATGACTTCTAGAGCTTTAGCAAAAGCAGCAATTATCATTTGTTGCTTGCCCTCGACGGTACGGGAGTAGTCACGGAGATATTTAGACAATTCCATCTAAGGATATGATGGACGGTTGAGCAAGACAGCACAACAAAATAACTGGAGCGATTACGCCAAGACAAAAATAAAAGGAATGTACGAACCTCAGCGGCACCACCACCAGCGACAACAGACTTGTTTTTGATAGCACGACGAACAATCATTATGGCATCGTGGAGAGATCTTTCCACTTCGGCAATGAATTGTTCTGCACCACCACGCAAGACCAATGTACAAGTCTTGGCATGAGGACAGCCCTGGAAGAGATTGTATCGTTCACCACCGATTTGCTTTTCTTCAAAAAAGTCACATCGACCAAGGTGTTCTGGTTTAATATCATTTACAGACGTTTGAGTTGAACCACCAGCAGCTTTGATGACACGCATCAAATCTTCCGATGGAACACGTCCAGCACAAAAGATGTCACGGTCGGCAAAGTATTGAGTAGCTAGATCACCAATAGCTAGTTTTGACAAGACTACTTTGGCACCTGTGGCTACAATCTTTTCCAACTTTTCATAAATAATGCTCCATTCAGCATCAACAATAGCTTGGTATTCCTAGTGAGATTGAACAATTTAGACCGAAGAAGGAAAAGTACGACGCACAAAAACAAGAAATCTTCATGGTGGCCTACATCTTTCAACGTACCTTGACATCCTCAATACGGACTTCAGCATTGTCCTTCTCAGCCTTCAATTCCAATTCGACATTCAAAGACAAGATTAATGGATCCTTGAAGCTCTTTGGTTGTTGTTCAAAGCCGGCATATGCAAAAGTCTTTTTGAATGCAACACCATCGATAAAGAGGGAATCCTGCATACCACCACCAGGCACTTTCTTTACACCAATCATGCGTTCATTCAGATCGTCCTGGTCTAGATGTAGGACGGCATCGACAACCATTTTGGTGAAGAATTCTTTATGTGAATGGATCAGCTTGGATGACATTGCTGTGGCAGCACACTTTTCTAGCAAGTCTCGGAATTCTCTGTGATGCAAGAAATCTGTTAGGTTCGCGCTTGGTTTCAACAAAGAAAAACGAGCACGACAGAGATCAAGGATAGCATACACTTCATTCGTTCGTTCTACAGTTACAGCGAGTTCCTTGATTTTAGTGACAGCCTGTAAAAGATGAGGAGTGTGAGACAGATGGCGTGCTATGGGTTGGAACATGCATAAAATAGCGAAAGAAACATTCTGGCCAATGCCTTACCAAAGTAGAAGCACGTCTGAAGCCCTTGATGATGACTTGAGGGGCAACACCTTCTTCAACATAGTTTTTCACTTCTTTTAATAATTCAGCAGCGAATAATGTGACACTGGTTGTTCCATCACCGACCTATGTTTGGAATGAATGTTAGAATCGACCATTTGACATATGTGCAATCCTAATAATATTATGTATATATGTATCCTCTTAACAATATGGATGTCTTACTTCAGCATCTTGAGCACGGGAGATGTCCACCAATGCCTTACCAGCAGGATGTACGATATCCAACAATCTGAGGATTGTTGCACCGTCATTGGAGATGGTGACTGAGCCTGTATGTTGTATGATATTGTTGGTTATTACATGTGATTGTGTGATATGGTTTGCACAGTTGTGGATGTTTGAGGTGTTAAATATGCAAAGTCATGAACTGCGCAAGATGTATGCAGAATGTACCTTTGTTGTCGACGATGAGTTTGTCCATTCCACGAGGACCCAGAGTAGTTCTGATGGCATCAGCGACGGCCATGCAAGCGTTTATGTTTGATAGTAATTGACCTCTTCCTTGGGATGTATCAGTTCCATCCTTCAAGATGATGATTTGTGGTTGCTAATGGGAAAGACAAGGATGACATTAGCCCATATAATATAATACATATTTAACAATATTAGAGTTGATTCTCTTTTGGATTGCATGAAAGGGGAGTCTTGGTACTTGCCATCATTCCGTTCATTTTGGCAAATTATATATCCTCGTCAAAAGAGAAGAGGAGAGATGAGGCTAATGTAAATATATATAATATAATATGGGACCCAGTAAACGCCGCTATGATCTGTCTGGATGATGGGTCGTCGATGAGTTAACTGCCAATAGCAACTGTGGTCAAGAATGCAGGAAATGAAAAAGATGAAAGCAGCTCAAGAGCACTGAAGGGACACAAGGAGAACAAGCGAATAGGACTATATTTGGTGTCAAATCGCGTATAAAGAGGATACATTGAAAAGGAGTTGGTTTCTGCTGCACAGTCACGTCCTGTGATGTTTTGATTTTGCTAAAGAGCTCGTTGGAATAGACTGAACGGTACGTTGAGAGACCTCAGAAGCACATTCTACGCGTAATCGCGCTTAAAAACATTCATCCACGCTCAAACAATTACAGATGGATCTCGCTGCTGCTTACGAATTTCACTCTTGTTCTAGAATCGACACCAACAACTCGGAGCGCGGAGGACTTTTCGTCGCACTCTCTATATCGAACCGTGGGCCTGCATATACACGAAAACATGTCGTCTATCTCGTCGCAAACCAAGACCAACAAGCCTCAAAAACTGGCCAGAGATTTCTCGAGTTTCCTCGCCGACAATGGTACCAATCACTAAAATGTGTTACAATTTTGTTATATTGATGCCGACCTAATTATTCAATCTGCAATCTAGTTAGAGCTCGAGAACGAACTGGGCTAAAGATGTATTACAAGTGAGTTTGAGGTTGATCAAGGAATTGTGGCCGTTTGCCACATTGGCAGCATGGACAGAATTGTGGTCATCATTGATTTCTTGCTTAATTGTATTCATTGGTGCTGGCAAACACTTGAAATGTCTCGAGGTGCTGATGATCCACACTTGCGTCAAGTTGGCTGACTGATCTTTCATCAGTCCCTCTTGGCTGATGTACCCTCACGGTAAACGCTCAACCCTCTTCTCTTATCTTTTCAAAGGTACCTTACGACTCCTGGAATAGTCTCGTTAGGAGGTTGGTAACGTTGGAATCTCTTGAACTTGTGGCCATACAGTTACTCATTTAGAACTTGATGTTCTAGGTGGTTTTCCTCCCGTGAACGTCTTCCCGTTCAAGTCTACCTCATGGACTGTCCAAAACGCTGCTACATCTGGAAATGCATCAACCTTTCAGATCCCAGCACAAAACAGTCGTGGCGCACTGGGTCTCGAAAAGGCCCTACAATACGGAAACTCGGACGGCCATCCCGAACTATTGGCTGTATTGCAAGCTCACGTTGCCAAGTTTTTGAGACCTCAATACGACGATTATCGTGTTATTGTCACAAGGTGAAATTTGGAAATGTTTCAAACTTCATCGATAAAGAGACGTTGTGTTTTTTTTTCTCGGATCTAAGCCAACCGTCGAAACAATAGTGGATCCATCAACGGCAACATGATGGCGTTCTCGATTCTCGGCAACAAGGGCGACTATTTCCTGGTCGAAGAATACACCTTCTCGGCTTCTCTCGAACAAATCAGAGTATGTGGAGTAACACCTCTGCCAGTGAAGTGCGATGCTGAGGGAATGGTCCCCGAAGACATTATCAAAGTAACTCGAGAGGCTAGAGCACAGGGTAAAATCGTCAAGGCTGTTTATACCATCCCAACAGGTGAGCGCAAAAGGTAGTTGCTGGGCAAATCTTGAATGAATGATTGATCAATAGTATACTTTTCGCGTACCCAATGTTCCTCTCTAGCACAAAATCCACTTGGTACGAGCATGGGCATCGAGCGGAGGAAGGCATTCTTGCAAGCGTGTAAGACATTGGATATCATGATCATAGAGGTGAATCTTCTATTGTCGTTTCTCCATTGGCTCGTTGTTCGTTCTTCAATTTTCAACCTCTCATTCACCAGGACGACCCATACCAAGCCCTCGAGCTTCCCGCCTTCACCCCAACCGACGCCACCACCCCCGACTCACTCCTCGAATCAACCTACACGCACCCCGGCCTCTACGGCCTGCGCCCACCAATCCTATCCTTTGACGACGAGGGCCGCATAATCTACCTCTACACATTCTCCAAGATATTCGCACCGGGCATCCGTCTCGGATTCGCAGTAGCCAACAAACAGTTTGCGGAAAAGATGGTTATGGTGGGCGAGCAGCATAGTTCTCCGAACGGGATCTCGCAGGCAATTGTTACGAAACTGTTGACTGAGTGGGGGAGTGAGGGGTTGCATGTGCATATGCAGGGCTTGCAGAGGTTTTATACGCATAAGAGGAATGTGGTTGTGAAAGCTGCGTTGGCTGCTTTTGCACCGCGACGGGCGGGGGATGGGGCTTGTGCAGAGTTTGTTATACCTTCTGGAGGTATGTGTATGGAAATACTTGGATGTTTGAATGGCCATTCAAAAGTGGGTAGCTTTACCTTCGTCGGTTTTTCTCCAGGCATGTTCGTATGGCTCAAGGTAAATTTGCCACCAAATGCACCACCAGGCACACTCTGGAAACTCTTTGAACTAGCCTGTAAACGTGGCGTGATGGTTGTTCCTGATTTGAATTCGCGTCTGGGGGAAAGGAAAAACAAGCTGATGCGCCGTATTTCAGAGCCTCGTTCTGTAAGTCTTCCATTGGTTTCGCCACTGATTACAGTGCTCCTTTTGCATTCTGGTAATTGACTTTCGGTCCATAGCCTTTGCACCTGACGAAAAATTAATTAAAGGCATGACAATCTTTGGTGACGCATGCCGTGAATTTGGATGTGGCACCAGCACTTTAATGTTTCCTAAACTATAATATTGCGGTGAATTAAATGAATGACTTCATGTGAAAAAGGTACTTCGGTTCTTTGATATTGCTCGAGCGACACGACCATCACATATCTCGATAACTACAAGCTATATTTGCGTAACAAAAAATGGTTTATGACAACGACACGTCCAAACCATGAGTGTTTTTCCTTCTTACACTCTTTTGCGTTTCCCCAAATTTCTTTACAAACAAAACGGGCTGTTCTACAATCCATACATGGTCTTGATTTCATCTTTATATTTGCGAACAATGTCCTTCCTCTTGAGCTTTTGTGCAGCGGTCTAATAGTGTAAATGGTAATCTTAGTAAGCTCTGGATTCATTTCTCCAAACGACACGCAGGGACAAAAACTGGTGGAAAGAAATGTAGCTAGTTTTCAAATGTAAAAGTCCTGATCAACATACCAGCAAACCATTCTCAGCAGTCCATTCATCAGCTACAATAGTTGAAGCACCCACTAGCTCAGACCCCTTAAGACCAGCCTTTTTACCTCTATCAACCAGATCTTGAAACACGAGTTTCTTAATAGCAGGGTGTTCAACCAAGTCTTCCAGGGAAGGCTCCTTGCCAGGGAAGAGATTATTGGCAGTAGCGTGATCTCGCAGTGGTTTTTCTACAGGCACGATGATAGCGATAGGGAAGGACTTTTCGGGATCGGCATGGAGACAGAGATTGTGGGCATATCCTGAAGTACGGTAGATGGATTCGAGCTTTTCTAGGGCAATGTATTCACCATTCGAGAGTTTGACCAAGTTCTTCTTTCGGTCGATGATGGCTAAACTACCATCGGCTTGCCATTCACCAATATCGCCTGGATGAAGAAAGGGGTTCAGTTCGCTTTTTTCTCCACAAAACAAATGTTCAAATCTCGACTCACCAGTCATGAGCCAATCACCACTCATTGTTTCGGCGGTTTGTTGAGGCTGCTTATAGTATCCAGTCATAATCTGTCCTCCGCGAACCCAAATCTCACCACGAGGATGTGGTTTATCAGTGGACCGATAACCAGCATCGGGGACGTCCACCAACTTGATTTCACAATGTCCGGCTGGTGGACCTACTCGTTGAAGAACACCATATGTAGATCGACCTGGTTGTTGGACTGATATCACACTGAAAAATATGTATTGGATCAGCCAACATTCGATGTCTGCTTTAGTTTTTTTTTGCACAATCCAATCTTACCCAGTAGATTCAGTCATACCATAACCACCGACAATTTGACACAAACATACACTCAAGAATTCCTGAGTTTCTCGTGGTATGGGAGCACCGCCAGATAGAGCAAACTTGAGACGTCCACCAGTTCCATCTTTGATCTTGTTGAATACTATAGCATCCAACAAACCGGTAGGCAAACCAGCTTGAATCAGAGACCATTTCATTTTATACGCCCAATGGAAAATTTTCTGTACGGTAGGGCTGCCTTCTTTGACTCGAGCTAGGATTCCCTTTCGAATACTAGCCAAGAAAAGACAATTTAGTTAGATTCGTCACTGTTAACAGTCACAGCGATATATACTCACGTTTCCCAAACAGCTGGAACACCAGCCATCAATGTCGGCCTTAGTTCGCGAATATCACCTTTACAGTTTCGTACAGATGCATCAGTCAATGTTCTAGGAGATCCATAACCTAAAGAGCAACCAACAGCCATGGCAGTATGCTCGACAGCGAATTCAAGAATATGAGCGAGGGGGAGATAGGCAAGATAGTAGTCTCGTCCAGACAGTACAACATCTAATATTTTGGCAGCGGCACCAACTACAAGTTTGAGATTTGACAGGATTTAGTTTCGCACCAATCTCACAACGTCACGTTCAAACAATGCCTACGACATACCGGTAGCAACAACATTACGGTGCAGAATAATAACCCCCTTTGGTGGACCTGTAGAACCAGACGTGTACATGATACAGGCAATATCGTCTTCAGTAGGATTGACGGGTTCTACTGGATTCGCTTTACCCAGTTCATACAATTCAGTCAGGGAAATGATTTTGAGGGAAGGCATGACATCGTGGACCTTTTTCAACATTTCAGGAGTTGGTTCACCATTGTAAATCATGGTGGTCAGAGTTGGGACACGAGGAATGACTTTAAGTACGATGGGTAATAGTTCGGCGTTTGTAAAGAGGACGGGGACTTCACATTCGTTCATAGAGTGGGTGAGACCCTCTTCTCCAAGAGTGGCGTAGGCAGTTGTGATTGTGAGGTTTTGACGAAGCGAACCGTGAGCCATGAGAATCCAGTCACGACTAGGAAAAAAGAGAGACGGTAAAAATATTGGTTGATGGGGTTCTTATTTTGTGATTGAAGCTGAGCATCATAGCGTTTGTCTGCGAGTTTGTACCTCGTATCAGCGAATAGAGTGAGTTTGTCCTTTGCCTTGAAGCCTAGTTTTCGTAAACCACAGCCGACCGCAACAGTATAAGACTTGACATCCTTGTAAGACATCCATTCATAACCAGACAATTCCATATACTATGCAAACAGTGGGGTTTAGTCCGTGAGCGTGATTGCAGTGAAACATGGTTTGTGAATCTCCAACGGCGAGTTGACAACACAGAGAGAATCTCCGCGATAGAGATCTCTGATTGACACGAATAAATGCAACAAGTATACCTTCCACTCCTTCATTTCCTTGACCTCTTGTCCTCCAACGACTTTCGTGATTTCCTTTGATTCCGAGATGACTCTGATGACATTTCGTTGGCCAAGGGACTCTTGGTCGCCGTACTTGTTTGTAGCATAGTCCAATACATCGACAATTGTCTTGACATTGGGAGAAATGGACGTCACCAGTTCTCCGCCATTGTCGCGAGCAACATTGCCTCGTCGAGTCCCTCCTTCCTGCCCCTCGATTCCAGGCTTTACTTCATAACTGAATTTATCGCTCCCCCCACCGAAGAGGCCGGCCATAGCTTTGAAGAAGGCGTTCATTCGAGTCTAAAGCGTGTGATCCGTTTGTGTTGTACTTTTTGAAGTTTGGAGATTTTGGACATCAGAGGCAGTGCGGCGTCACTTTTTGACTGGCTTTTGGATTCAAACCACCATAACTCTACTACAATTATTGCATTATTGCTTAATTTGCATACGCTCATGTATGACATTACGCGTAATAAGTCGAGACAAAGACGGTCGTGTTTCTCCACTACTGACTGACTCACAAGATATATTTGGCGATTAATACTCTTGAACTTCACGTTCACGGTCTATCAAACTCGTTTTTATATTCCGTTGCAGATATGTATGGCAACTCCTTGACGCGCAAAACACCTGGACAATTCTGTTGATGCTGTTAAAAGTAAGTGAGTTGCTAACTTTGTCAAATAAACAAGAAATACAAAACAGTACGATGATCTTTACATACCACTCAGACCAGGAAAACTCTTTGGCGACAGCATCTCAAACGGTTGCGTCACAAGTGTTGACAGCACTCGGCCTCCTTGGGGATTTAGGCTGATCAACCGAAAGAGTAGACAGTACTGTCCATTTGCTCGGATCGAAATGTCATTTAAGACGAAAAAGATCTTGTAAACACCATCCGTATCACGTAGCACCATGGGACTCGCGACTAAACTTCCCACCAAGTTCTGCTTCGTTTTGGTACCTTCTCTAGGTGTGCGTTGCCGGGCAGGTTCGATGATTGGCAGCTCTGATTTGTTACGACGACGTTTGGATTCACTGATGCCTTCGATTCCTTTGGGAACATTTACACCACGACATTCACTTGACCCGTCAGCAGACACTAAAGCTGCATAGCAAACCAAATGCGTAATGTCGAATTTGTAACTGCATTTGAGCTCTAGTACTGGTGGAGGGTCTCTGAGAGGGGAAACGATCTTAACATGAGTACCAACTAAATTCAGCAGAGTAGTGGGGCTCGTTTCCTGACTTACAGTACTCGTCGATCCTCAGTATCTGAGAAACCACACGCAAGACCACAGAGTGGCTGCTGGCGTAGAATCATCCGATAACTGTTGCAGATACAGTTGTTAGACACTCAAGACTGCCAGCAACATTTCTCAATTACTACAACTAACCTTGATTGATCTTCTACCAATGAGGCTCGTGGTTTTTGCGTTACTAGCGGGCGTTGTATATTTTTCCAATCTGTCCTCTCGTCCATATCGTCTTCTTCGTCGTGAATATCGAGATCGTCCATAGACCTCTTTCCCAAGATTGAATCATGTTTAATGAGCGGTGCATGCGTATTAATTGAATCCAAAGAGTCCTTGACAAATTCAAAAGGAGAAACGTCGAATGAATTGACGAGATTCGCAATTGTAGGTGTGATGACTCGGCTCTCTTGACTTTCAAAAACTGGTGATGGATAGTAGAGACGTGTGTCATGATGATGAATGCCAGCCTGGGGAATGGGTAGTTTGATTGTTCGAACTGGCAATATTGGCTTGCAGGATTGTTGCGAGTTCGTCAACGTACTGCGATCGTTTGTGGAAATCAACGAAGGTAGTGAGAATGAGGAGCAACTTGAAAATGTGGTAGTAGCCCTCGAAGTTACTATAGGTGGTGGCAAGCTTTTGAAGTGTCGTCGTTGTCCAATGTTTTGCGGAATCTAAGCAAACTCCGTAAGCGTATGTATGGGCATGACTGTAAATAAAAACAAAGTGTCTACCTCTGGCAATGGAGGAGACATGGTTGGATGTTAAATCTGGATTTATGATGTATGTAAGCTTGACCTGAAAACGTACAAGAAGCTAGTTAGCTTCCAGCTTGAGAGTGATGGAGGTCCACATCAACACTTGGAGCGCTACTTGTGCATCCGAGCTTTGCATGAGCTCTTTGATGATGATGATCATTGTTTCTCCCATTGCCCGTTGAGAAACTTAAAAAGATTCTACATTCAAATAAACCAGCCAAGATGCAACTTCCAATTGTTGCAAACACCATCACAAAGCCATGCTTTTGCTTACCTCGAGACTATATTCTAGTATATGTTTTGAGTTTAATTTGGTTGGTGCAGAAGATGGCCATTGTGTCTTTGAGCTTTGCGTCGAAATAGTCATTCTTCTTTTGATTGAGGAAGCCTGCAACTTTAAAATCGTCCAAGAGGAGCATCATTGATTCTGTAGGATATTAAAAGATAAAGATGAAAATGTGAGTTTACTGCAGTAACTGCATCGTCCTTGTGGCAAAGGCCTACACGGTCCTGGCGTCCTTTGTTCACGTCTGTTGATACAAGTAAATGATTTGGATGAATTCTTGCTTTTGTGATTTGGTGTCCATTCGCGTGACTGCAGCATTTTCTACCGAGCAGCACGTATGCAATGGTTGGGCAGCTAGTTTTTGCCGGCGAAAATGGACAAATTCTACAACTGAGACAAATCGGTGTTTTGCTGGCAGAAAATCAGAACTCCAACGACCAACTTAAAGACAGAAGAGAAGAAGAGGACCGATCTATTTAACAGGTGCGTCCGTTCGTCTTAACAATGAGTTTGACCCTATAATCCGTTTCGTTACATAACAAATCAGGCTCTACTCACGACTTTTTGCAAACTAGATACATTGCATCGAATAAACAACCCAAAACTAGAAAAATGGCTGGAGTCTCCTCTTCCGGTCTCTACGATTGGCTACTTGGCCCTAGCTCTATCGAGGTCCCTCAGGGCGCTATTGTGATCTCGGTAAGCATTGCGAGCTGGCCATTCGAGATTATCCATCAAGCATACCTCCAGAACAACTTCAAGACCCGTTTCTCTACCTTTCAAAATAACATGAAGGTGAATCCTGTCTACCTTTATTCAACTAGGGCTGTGATACTGGATTTGGAAACTCGTTGACTTATGAATTTGCTAAACGTGGTTGGAAGGTCTACTCGGGCTGTCTCACAGCCGCTGCCGTCAAAGAGCTTGAAGCTGCTGCCCTTGGTGATCCTCGACTGAAGGGCATCCATCCCTTTGTTCTTGATGTCACCAAGAGTGCTGATATAGAAGCCCTTCGTCAAACCGTTGTCAACAATGAGCCTGAAGGAATCTATTGTCTCATCAACAATGCTGGTACAGACCTGGTTCAGGCTTACGAGATATGGTTGCACGCTTAGTGTGACTGATTCCGTTCATTTATAGGTATTGGTGACGGGGGCAGTGTCGAGTGGACACCTATGGAAACCTACAGGAAAATCATCGACGTTAACTTTTTGGCAATGGTCGAAATGACAAAGGCTTTTGCTCCTTCTTTGCGATTGCACGTCAAGGTAAAGGTGAAATATCAGTTGCGTCGTTTTCGAACAAGGGCTGACCATGCGCTATTAGAAACGCCCCGATACCTTACCACCACGTATTATCAATATCACCAGTGTTGCTGGTCGTATAACTCCAGCTGGAATGTCAGCGTACTGTGCCTCAAAACATGCTGGTGAAGGTAATTGTCCGATAAATCTTTGAGGTTTTTTCGCCCAATTTCTCGCTCTGATGCAAACCTTTTTAATACTATTTAGCATTCTCTGACGCTCTAAGGATTGAACTGGCTCCCTTCGGTGTCCGAGTAGTAATTATCGAACCATTCTTCGCTTCCACAAACATCCTGCCTACCCAAGAATTGGCTATTCAACGCATTGACAAGGTTTGGAATGGCTTGAGTCCGGAAGTTCAAGCTGCTTATGGAAGCCACATATATGAAGAGGCCAAGAAGAAGTTTGGCACTATTCGTAATTCTCCTGTAAGTTAGGTGTAGCAACTCAGGCTGGCCTATTTGGCCTGGTCACCAACGTTTCTAAATCGATCTTTTCCCATAACAACTAGACAACTTTGAAGCCACAAGTTGTAGTTGATCAAATAGTTCAAGCTGTTTTCGCTTCTGTGCCAAAGCGCAGGTACTTGATTGGTGCTGGTGCCAATGTGGTGTGGATCAATGAGTTGTTGCCTACTTGGTAAGTATACTACTTGTGACAAATTCCCAGAACAGTCAGCTTATTTGAAACACATCTAGGGTTCTTGACAATTTGATATGGTTCGGGATGCGTCGAGACGGTACCCTTCCTAATGATGCTACGCCGTACTTCAAGAACCCAACTTGGTGGTAGATTGCGTGTTTATGATGCTTTCATCAGAGATGATGGTGATTAGAATTGTTTCCTAGCCCAACAACAATCTCACTGTTGTAGGTTTTGCCTTAATTTAAATAACTTTTTCAGAATTCTTATAAAATGAATTTTGTTGGAATTATGCTCACGGATGACCTGGCCTCGCAGTTGTAATTCGATTCGATTTCGAGGAGCTGGATCGCAGATGTGTTTGTTGGCTGATGGCGTTACGGCGCATACGGAAAATCACTCGATGTAGCTTCGCGGAAGAGTAACGGCCTCCTGTCCAGTACAGTGTAATCGGCTACTTTAAAACATCTAAACCGTCGTAACCAAAATTTACAAAATGACGCAAACCTCACTTGTACGTAATATCGATAGCTTTTTCAGTTCATTAGGCCTTACAAGCTTTCGAGAGTAATATTACAACGGAAATCATCAAGAATATCAGTGTGGATTCTGAGCGGCCTTTCAAATTCCTATTGTTCGTCCTGCAGGAGCCTCAGCAAGCTTCACCATACCAGGCAACCAGAGGAGCGGACGAAACGCATCATTCAACAGGTAGATAGGTAATTATACATTTTATCTATACAGGTTGGAGCTAGCCTCGTCTTCTTATGTTTATTTGCTCAACCACTCTTCAAAACGCTTGTTTACAGATCCATCCCATTCAAGCAAGATGGCTGGCATCACTTCTTCTGGACTGTTTGACTGGATATTTGGCTCCGCGAGTATCGAAGTGCCTCAAGGTCCCGTGGTGATCTCGGTAAAGGATGAGCATCAAAACATGTTTTTGCAAATAAGAAACAACCAAGACCTGAACCAAATTTATAACTTCTAGGGCTGCGATACTGGATTTGGAAATTCCCTAAGTTATGAATTCGCGAAGCGTGGCTGGTGAGTCTCCGGCACCTTTTTTAGTTCTCACATCTGAGGCTCACACAATCTTCATCGTTTCCAGGAAAGTCTATTCAGGCTGCCTCACATCTGCAGCCATCAAAGAGTTCGAAACAGCCGCACTTGGCGATCCTCGCTTAAAGGGCATCCACCCCTTCACCCTCGACGTCACCAGGAGCGCAGATATCGAGGCGCTACGCCAAACCGTTGTAAAGAATGAGCCTGAAGGGATTTACTGTCTCATCAACAATGCCGGTATAGGGCTATTACAAGATTATGAGATCTCGTTAAGCAAGATATCTGACTGTATTCGTTTTCGATAAGGCATTGGTGAGGGCGGCGCTGTTGAGTGGACATCTATGGAGCAGTACAGGAAGGTTATGGATATTAATTTTATGGGAATGGTCGAGATGACGAAAGCTTTTGCTCCTTCTTTACGGCTTCACGTCAAGGTAAACTTATAACAGGAAATGCATCTTGTTGGTGCAGTGTGCTGACCCAGCACAAACTCATTAGAAACGCCCTGATACGTTGGCACCACGTATAATCAATATTACTAGTGTTGCTGGCCGCATTACCCCAGGTGGAATGTCAGCATATTGTGCATCAAAACATGCTGGTGAAGGTAATATGGTACTATTGAGAAGTCGACTTTTCTCGCGGAACTCCTCGTTCTGACACGAATCCTTTTGATCGTATTATAGCATTCTCTGACGCTCTAAGGATTGAACTCGCCCCATTCGGTGTCCGCGTAGTCATAATCGAGCCATTCTTCGCTTCAACAAACATCCTACCCACTCGAGACCTCGCCGTGCAACGTATCGGCAAGATCTGGAATGGACTGGATTCAGAAATTCAGTCTGCATATGGAAGCCACATCTATGAGAAACTGAAGAAGCAATTTGGAAAGCTGCGTGAATCTCCTGTAAGTTTGCCGTTTCAGCAACGCAACCTCATTAGCTCACGGCCTTTAAAGTGCGTCTGAATTCGTCTTCTTGAATAAAATTAGACTACCTTGAAACCACAAGTTGTGCTTAATGAAATCCTCGAATCTGCATTTGCTACTGTGCCAAAACGGAGGTACTTGGTCGGTCGAGGATCCAATATTGTGTGGGTTAATGAGCTGTTACCGACATGGTGAGATTCATGTCTTTCGCTGCTTTCTTACGAGAATAATGCAACTTACCCTCCATAATCGCCTCTCTAGGGTGCTTGATAATCTGCTCTGGTATGACAGCCGAGTAAGAAAAGCCGTCCCTAATGATGCTACTCCGTACTTTAAGAATCCCACTTGGTGGTAGAGGCTATGATGCAGTTTGAGCGATTGACCGAATCTCGCGTCGCTGTTTTTGCATAGTCATTAGATTCAAGTAATTATTATTGACAAAAATATTTGATTAAAGACAATTTTGATAAAGTGATAATGTCATGAATGATTTCCAGTCTGGCAGTCTTTCTTACAATTCCTGTTTCCTTAAAACAGAACAAAAAAATCGACACTTTGCTTTACATTTCGGTCCTGCCTGCACACACGTGTCTGCTTGCATTATCAGGCCTGCTGAACGTTCTCAGACACTCACTACAAGTGTATGGCCTTTCGCCTATTATACATCAGTTAGCTTGCAAAAAAAACCAACGTTGGGATAAACGGACGCAAAAAACATTACCTGTATGTAGCCTCAGGTGTCTCTTAAGGTCATTAGCCCTCCTAAACCCTCGATCACAATACTCGCAACCAAATTCAAAAGTATCGATATGCACTGCCATGTGGCTTTTCAGATTCCAAGCTCTAGTAAATGAGAATTTTGTTTCAAAAACACAAAAAAGGGCATCCAACGTTACAAACGTCCGTACCTTGAAAACGTCTTGCGACACTCCGGACACTCGTACACGTTACCACCAGCATGTTTCCTTTTTCTACCAAGTTTGTTGGACACCTTCGGGATACCATTCAACTTTTTACTACCCCGTGACGACCTAGATTTATCAACCACATCTTGAGAGCCTTCATCATCATCACGACGCTTGGCAGGTGCTTTAGGAGTTGATGGAGGCGTCAGCATTCCCACGTGCTGATACAAATCAACCACACCACCCTCCAACATCCCAGCATCTACACCCAGCGACGACGAATCCAACAACGACCCAACTAGCTGTGGCCCTAAACAATATCCGGGAAATTCCGGTATTATACCCAGGGTGTTTCGCTCAAGTTCATGCGACAACGTCGACATATCATTCAAATACGACGAGTCACGTATAGACGGAGAGCCCAGATATGACGAATCACAGTCTTCGTCATTCCATGGTGGTGTCGGGGTGGTGTAGTCTCGGCCGGGTGTGTGAGCATAAAGGTCGTTTGGTGTCTATATGAGGCAATCGAGCCAATAGAGAAGGACAGAGTTAGTGACTTATTGGGTGCATCTGTGGTGTATATTATGCGTAAAAGATGCGGCAATGGGGGGAACGTGCCCCTGTTTACCTTATCAGCTCCGTTACACCAGATGCCGTGCATGACAGAGCAATTGTCGGTAGTCACGCAGCTATCGTATGATGCGTGAGTGAGATCCATGTGGTCAGATTACTGTTGTTATATATTGCAGTTTTGCTTTCAGTCAAAGGACTGGTAGTTTGGATCTGTGACAAAATGTAACACTGGTGCTTTGCAGCTTTGTGGTCTCTACCGGCCGGGATAGAATAAACCCCAGAAACCAAAACAACAGATAGACCAACACTAACATGTGCAGATTATTATGTCATTTATATCTTCATTATGTGGTCATTATTTCCATGGTACGTTTTACAACTCTGTGGGTGTCTTTTATTCAGACCCAGATGCGACAGCAGCAGAAATATCATGAGTTACGTCAATGGAATGAGTAAAAGCAAATTCACGTAAAGTCCTTTGGCGCTGTTCTTCAAAGGCCACCGCTTCTTGTGCATATCTCAATGCCCCAGATACACCCAAAAAGAATTGTTCCCGACGTAGCCCTTCTAAACGAGGCTTTGATCCGAGTTGTGGTGTAGAAGGTGCACTTGACGGGTCAAAGTGACCAGACACTTGTTTAAACAATACGTCTCGGATCTGGCCCTTCATGTTTGCAAATAGCAGTTTCACGCTACCATACTTGCGCAGTGAGGATGATAGCGAGACGAGCACAGCGGCTGCCGAAGAGTCTATGTCGTTGATCCCAGATCCATCGACGATTATAAACCTGTAATATCGTATCAATGTGAGAAAATTGTTGTCTCAAAAGCTCTGACGAGCGAGTAATATATACCTTGGCTTATCTTTACTAATCACGTTCGACAGCTCGACATCGTAGTCTCGGTTAAACCTAGAGCTCTTCCGAACCTCTGCAAACGATGGTGACCGTGACAATGGCTTCTCAATCCTAGATGAAAATTAAATACGATCAATGCCAAAAAAGAACCCCCAAAAGAAACGTATTCTATTACCAGTCCGGGCCTCCCTTCCACTCCCCCGTAACAATCCCAACAACATGAGACCGAAACCTCTCCACATTTGCAAAGTGCAATTGTCCATCAAATCTATATATCACAATCTTGGGAAACGACACAGCACTCTTCTTCCTTCGAATGTCCCGAAACACTCCGGGCTGAACCTCTCCAAGTATGGCTTCGTGGGCAGAGGTCGTTTGAAGGATGATTGCAAAGAGTGAAGCACCCACACCAACAGCTAGACCGATTTGTATAGTAGCACCAAACGTGACGACGGCTGTTAAGACTGCGATTATGAAATCTCTCGGATTTACTCGAAACATCGTTTTGTCTGAATGATAAAGAGAGTGAATTTTTTAGTGTCAGGAACGTTTTGGGCGCTCGTAAACAAAACAGCAACAACAACTCACAAGCTGCAATGTCCACCATCCCAACTGCACTAGCGATGATCGTCCCTGCTAGTGTCGACCGAGGAAGCCAATAAAACAGTGGAGTCAAGACCAGCAAACTTATAATGACTACAATAACTGAGAATGCAGCTGCCATCTGAGTGGTTCCACCCGCCTGCATGTTCACCACACTTCTCGATATAGATCCAGTTGCGTCAAATCCACCAAACAAAGCACCTCCAAGCTTGGCACTGCCCAAAGCAACTAATTCTTGAGATGGATTTATTTCGACTTCGGTCCCTTCTGCAAGTTTCTTAGCAACTGCTATTGATTGAATATATCCGAGGATTGCTACCGCGAAACTGCTGGCAATCACAGAGGTGACATCGTCAGAGTTGAACGAGGGAACAAATAGTGGTGGTCTACGAAAAGTTGGGTGTTAGCCACGAACAGAAGGTGCAAGGGTAGTGTGAATCTTTCTTACAGTCCCGGTGGTACAAACCCAACGACATCAAGTGTAAATGATGCCTTTGTACACACAATCCAAGACAAGACAGTGGCGACCACAGAGACAATCAATACCGATGGTCGTGATAATATCTTTACTCGTCTCAGTAACAGCAGGGCAGCCAAACTAGTTACCCCAAATACAACCGACTGCCAACGTG
The DNA here is from genome assembly GCF_006535985.1 of Synchytrium microbalum. Lineage (NCBI taxonomy): Eukaryota > Fungi > Chytridiomycota > Chytridiomycetes > Synchytriales > Synchytriaceae > Synchytrium > Synchytrium microbalum. Next base: position 40,024 of record NW_022158397.1, on the reverse strand, counting down.
CGGTTGGAAGCTGCACACATAAATTGTATAGTGATACCGAGGCATAAGCAGATCTGGTGACTCCACTCAACCCGAGAAGAGATGACATTTGGCTTAAGACTATGATAATGGCGGTAGCAGCGGTAACTATTTGAAGTGAGATGCCACGTCAGATTGGACTTTTGAAGATAGTAGCAACAAGCGACGATTTTACGCACAGCCAGTGATGACACCAGGCGAGATGAAGGTAACAGCGACACCAAGATTGGCTAGCACAAGTGTGGTTACAAGCTGTCAAATATTGGTTCGGTATACGTGAGAAATTCATACCTAATCCCAGGCCCAGAGCGAAGAATCCTGCTAATATTCCTTGTAAAAGAGCCAGATCAACATAACGCGCACTTTCTGCAGCTGCGAGCGGCAGTAATGAAGCAGCTATGAATAAAGAATTCACTGCAACTGGTCCAACAGACAGATGCGGCGAGGTGCCAAGAAAGAAGTAGATTGCAGGCGGTACTAGATTCGTATATAAGCCAAACGCCGGTGGCATTCCTGCCAATTGGGCGAATGCAATGGATTGAGGCACAGATATCACTGAAACTGTGAGACCAGCTAGAAGATCACCCTTCAATTCCTCTAATCAAAGAACCGGTGAGAAGCAGTTGACAAGATCAAAATCAACGAGAGTTGCGCACGTTTCCATCTGTAGTACGGAAGCCAATGTACAATTGGTAGCAAGGACCATAGTTTCCTGACGATGATTGCAGACACAGTTCTCCACTTCAGCGCGACCTTGACTTCATCCCAAAAGTGAGACTCTGGTGGTTCGAACGCATCGAGGTCTCTTGGATCAGGACGAACGAATGTCATCAGACGTCCAAGAGCTAGTGAAAACAGACACGACGTTAGAGACATTGTTGCCAATCGTTGAATGTCAAAACGATGCAGATTGAATAGTTAGAAAAGGAAACCAAACCGAAGACTCTATAACGAGTACATGACACCAGAATGAGATTATACCTGGATCAGGTTGGATGTCCGTGTGAACTTGATGTTGATGATTGTCTGATGCGACTTCATCTTGACTGTCACTGGAATCACCACCGGCGGATTGTCTTATGATGCTTTCATCGGATCCGCGACTTGATATTCTCTGCAGACTCCTTGTTCCTCGATTCAGTATCTTCATTCCGCTGTCGTCCGCACACAGTTTATTGGTTGACCCCACGGGAGAGCCTGGACTTTCGTTGACACTAATGTCAGCTGAAAGAGCAGGATCTGCAGTATTTCTACGTGATATGGCCGTAAGGCTACGTGAATTCACTCATAGAACACGCCCAGACTCAGATGAATATGTCACATTTAGCAAAGTCCAGAGTACTAGGCTAGCACGCAAGTTAATGGAATTGTTTGCTAGTTTTATCCGTTTTCACACGCAAATAAATAATAATCTGTGCGGTTTCAACAGCGAACTCATAGCCACCAGCATCTCTGTCCTGTTCAGTTTCAGCACTTTTTGACACTACAGCTTTGTTTAGAGACTAAGGAATAAAAGGAGGGCAGATGAATGCGAATCGCCAGTATCTTGTATAGGAATCACCATCGTTGCTTCTCTACCAGTCTACCAGCCAGAATGAAGTACTATGCTACAATCTTGGGAACTCACACTCACGATGTCCATCCCTCTGTCATCCTGCATTTGGACTCGGGAAGGTACCTATTCAATTGTGGAGAAGGCACTCAGGTACCGTGAATACTACTGTTTCGATTTTGTCATGTTGTTGGTTCGTGTCAATTTGAAAGCTCAACGACTGTTTTTTTTGCAGAGGATCGCTGTCGAAACGAGCATGAAACTCTCGCGAATCAGAAATGTATTGTTGACGCGCACATCCTGGGACTGTATTGGAGGCTTGCCTGGTAAAATGCTTACTGTGCTGTTGAGTGCAATAAAACACGAGCTGTAACGTGTTTTTGTCCTAGGAATGTTACTCACTTTAGCTGATCAGGATGTTACCGGCATTAATATACATGGACCCCCTATGCTCAGACAATTCATGAAGGGAATACAGTACTTTACATACAGGTACGTTAAAAAGTTCTCGTCTTCTTTTTTGTTTTTGCCCTTCACAGCTCACCTTTTCAACTGCACAGGCCTAATTTGAGAATCACGCTGGACGAAACTCGTGACGCTCAAGAGACTGTGAAAGACGAGAATGTAACCATAGTCTCCGTGCTGATACGACCAACGTTGAAAGACGCTGCTGCTAGTTGGAATGGTGACACGCCAATGGAGCCTGCAGATCAAGATGAAGAGAGCCGGCAAAAGAGACATGCTGGTGTTATCTCAACATGCTATGTCTGTACTGGACCTGTTCAACCGGGCAAATTCAATCCAGCTGCTGCGCAAAAGCTGGGAATAAAGCCTGGTCCCAAGTTTGGTATGGAACCTGCTGCCTTTGTTTTCTTTTTGCGCCGCGGGAGAATATTCATGTATCCTGGTCTAGGCCTCCTTACAAAGGGCGAGTCAGTTGAAGCCAATGATGGTACTTTGATACATCCGCATCAATGTGTAGGACCAGAGACACCAGGAGCAGTACGTGACGTCTGTCATTGAATCACTTTCAAATCAAATTTATTTGTTGACATGTTTTTTTCGCCTAGGTCTTCTTTATTCTGGATTGCCCAAGTGAACTGTATATATCCTCCTTAATCAATGCGCCATACCTTCAACAATTCAAAAATGTCAAGACCTCACCAGTCACTTGTATCATACACATTCTTGGAGATGGCGTCCTGGAGAATGTACAGTATAGAGAATGGATCAGGTCATTTGGAAACCAAACACAAGTAAGCATAAAGTTGGAGAAAGTTCATCATTCTATTATGACTAAGGTTTTTTTCGCATGACCATAGCACATCATCATGAGTGAGAAACATAATCCTCAGACTGTAATCTTCAGAGCCGTTGGTCGCATTCAACAGCAGCTGAATTATATTGACAAGGAGATCTTTCCAGTCCAGTATACTAACGATGCTTCGATTGTTGACCTGCAAAAAGGTGACCAAAAAAAGACCTGTCTTTTGCCAAGTGATTCACTGCTGAGGAACCCAAATCAATCTAGATCTCAAACTACCCAAGAACTCATGCTTGGCTAAACCTCTATTGACCATCCAGTTTGCACCTACCTTCAAATTAGACGAATCAGCATGTCGTGGTCCACTTGATATTGAACCCCCTGCAGTAACTCTGCAACCGCATCTTGCAAAGGTTTATCGAGATCGAAATGCTCTTGTTGATTCATTGCCGCATGAGAATGAAGATGATGCAGTACAGATCATACCTCTTGGTACTGGTTCTGCTCTTCCAAGTAAATACAGAAACGGTAAATACAACGGGACTTCTGTCTCTTTTCTTGCTGAAAGGTTTGTTTAGTCAACGAAAAGTTGCTAAAAACCATCGTTTCTTTCTCTAGTCAGCTCCACTTTTGTTCAGTTACCAACTGGAAATATCTTCCTTGATGGTGGGGAGGGCACTTATGGTCAATTGTTTCGAGCATTTGGTCAACAGACTGCAGACGTCATGAGAAACCTCAAGATCATCTTCATATCTCATATGCACGCAGACCATCATCTTGGTGTGTTTATGTTGATTGCCCGATGGAATGAAGTACGTTTGAAAATCGTTACTTGGAAGAATCCAGAAACGCTAAAGCTCAGTGCATACCTTTTTGAATTAGTATACCAAAAAGGAACCATCACGTAAATTATACTTGGTGGGACCTGTAGCGTTTGAGTCGTGGATGTCATCCTATTCGCAATGTGAAGATATTGGCTGGGATCGTATTGTGTTTATCCGTTCTGATGCACTTGCATGGGATAGACATACGCCAGAGAGGTTTCGTGCAAGGTTTGTCCATTTTAAGTGGTCCCTTTTTCTTGAGTCACTAAAATCCTGTGCATGGGTCGTATAGCGTACAACAGATGCAAGCATCAGTCAACCTGACTAGTTTCCAAACTGTCAAGGTAGACCATTGTCCGGATGCGTATGCTGTCGTGTTTACTGAAGGAGAGGAGAACAAGATCGTGTAAGTGCTTGAGGCAAAGGCAGCAAAAAACAGATACAGCTAAAACACCATGCATCTGTAGCTTCTCCGGAGACTGCCGACCCTGTGATGATCTAGTCACAGTTGGTCAAGGTGCTGCGATCTTGATACATGAAGCAACACTAGAGAACGATATGTATTTGGATGCTCTGGATAAGAAACATTCAACTACTGGAGAAGCTTTAGATGTTGCCAAAAGGTATTGATTAGATTTGATTGTTTTCATTATTTTGCGTTCCAATTTTCTTTAACCAGAACCTCCCAAACAACAGAATGCTAGCATCACGAGTCCTCTTAACGCATTTCTCACAACGCTATCCCAAACTCCCAGTCCTGACTCCAGCGGTTACAAAAAAAGCACCACGAACATCACCAAGCCCTGACCGATCACGATCAACCAGTCCATCAGCACCCGGTAAAGCCAAACGACAAAGGTCTCGCTCAAATTCATCAGATGGTGATGTGGTTCCTCCGATTGTGGGAATTGCGTTTGATTTGATGAGAGTTACTAAACGTAATTTTGCATTGTTGCCGTCGCTGACACCTGCGTTGGCATCGCTGTTTTTGGAGGAGGATGGCGTGGAGAATGATAGGGATTCTATCGTGAGTAAGAAGTGAGGGGTGTGTAAGGATTTTGGTGGAGGGAGGGCTAGGCATTATACTGTATAAAATCACTTCATTTGTAAACCAAACAAGGAGTCGTCATGTTGGATATGAGGACTTGACGCTCAGTTTGTCTTGTGCTTTTGTCTCCACGGTTGCAAAAGATACATGACGACCAAAAGGCTGTGGAAATGCTGAACGTATAACTTGACACGATACAACCTAAAACAAGACATTTTGCTTGCAAATGTTGTTGATTGTATTGAGGGGTCAGTCTGTGAGGATGTTAAAAACACATTATCCGCCATACTATGAAAGAAACTCAGCAGAACTAAAGAAGTTACTCGCTTCCTGGTCCACCGATTTCTATTTTGTGGTTTTGCGCCTTCCTTTAGCAACTTCACCAGGAATACAAATACATGGACCGCGATCAGCAACGCGGTACTTGAATGTTGCTCGTCGCAGCAGTTTGGTGCGTTCCAGGTGGACGTTGTTCATTGTCTCCACCGAGGACAGCAAACGGTGCTTCGTTGTATTTTTCAATTGCGGCTTCAATAACAATGAAGACACTGAGTTGAAGCCCTTGGCACAATATCTCTATTGAATTAAAATGTAACGTGTTCAACATCAAAGTTCCCGTCATTTCTGAGAAGGAGTTTCGTTCCCAATTGGATTTATTAACACGATGAAGAGACTTGTCTCCTTCACGACCAACCAAAAATGCGCATCAAATTATTCAAGCCTCTATTTGGAAATCAAGGTTCTTGCTGGTTTAAAAGGTCATTGTTCCATTGAGGTCTGGGTAAAAAATGGCCATTTCGTTGATTGATGTCAAGCAATGTAAATTTGTACTTGCCCAGCAAGGCCTACGGTTTCTGGCAGAGCAGCTTGAACGTTTTAGAAAAGTTTAGTTCCGTCCATGGACGAAGATCTTCCAGTCTCACGTTTGCAGTGACGAAAAACAAGGGGACGTGAGTTTGAGACTCATGGTTCCTTTGCTTGCAGATACGGATTTTGATCCTGAGATTGCGAAAATGATCCTGAGATTGGAAACATTAATAAAATGCGCCTTCGCTGTATCAGCTCTCCTCTCCTTCAAGTTCTTAATTGGTCTTGTCGTTACGGGAGATTTGGATGACATTTTGTACGAATGTGGAGTTATCACTCTAGAAAGCAGACAATCCGTGGTTTCTAACGACGCATGACCATCGTCTAATGCCTGTACAGCTAGTACGCCAGTCATGATATAGTTTGATACGTTTGCGTCCATATCTTGCATCATAACACTACAACGAGACCAAACGATCAACAACATGGAATGAGACGTAGATATGGATCACTCTTGAGTATTTTATTATTTTTTGGATAAAAATGATGTCATTTAGGTCTGATTACTGCGGAATTACAACAGGGTGGTCTCAACAATGATACCGGTGACTCTGTAAGGATCCATGTTCGATGCTGGGCGTCGGTCTTCGAGGTATCCATATCCATCTAAACAAGACGATAGAAGACGTTAATTCATGTCTTCATTTGTTAAGTATGTGTAAAAAATCAATTTGCAAGTTTCGCCTACCCTTGGCAACAGCACGTGGAATACGGATCGATGATCCACGGTCGGCAACTCCATACTTGAAGGTATTCATATCAGCGGTCTCGTGCTTTCCAGTTAGACGTTGTTCGTTGTCAGCACCGTAGACGGCAATGTGTTCCTTGTGCTTCTTGGACAATTTTTCAATGGCAGCTTCGATAGCGACCATACCGCCGGGTTGACGCATAGCTTCGGTGGAGTAGTTCTAGAGGAAACGGAGAGGAAATGTAAGCAAAGGGTTGTTGTTTGAACAGGTTGTCAAATTTCTGAAGTTTTTGAATGTTCAACGAGGCCAAACGGATACTTACGGTGTGACATCCAGCACCGTTCTATAGGAAATCGGGGGCAGTTGGGTTAGTTATCGTAATGGATGAGAGAGAAATCAAGGTTTGCATCCCAAAATAAATCGGCCCAACATGTGGCTCAACACTGGATCGATCAAAGTTGATAATCAGAGGCTTACCCAGTCACCCTTCATTGGCTATAAAGGGATAAATAGAGGTCAGACATGATACTCAATGCTTAAAGATTGTATGCGTACATACCTTGGGGTGGATTGAAACAACGTATCCAAAGTCTTCAGCGATACGGTGTAACAAGAATCGAGCCATCCAGAGATGGTCACCAGCCTCAATACCAAGAGAAGGACCAACTTGGAATTCCCATTGACCAGGCATGACTTCACCGTTGGTACCGCCTATACAAAAAAGAGTGATGAGTCACATACTTCATTCGCCACACCAACTACCACACATACCAATCTTTACACCAGCGTAAACACAAGCCTTCCAATGTGCCTCAACCAGCTCACGACCATAGATACGGTCAGCACCCACACCGCAGTAGTATGGTCCTTGAGGAGCAGGGAACCCGCCCTTTGGCCATCCAAGAACCTGACCATCGGTATCAAACAAAGTGTATTCCTGCTCGATTCCAAACCATGGCTTGAATGCAGCGGCAGCGGCCATGTTCTTGGCACATTCAGCACGGAAGTTCATGTGGTTTGGTGTACCGTCCTTGCCATATGTTTCACATAATACGAGAATGTTGTCGCCGCCGTTGAAGGGGTCTTTGAAGATGGCTGCAGGACGGAGGAAGACGTCAGAGTCGTGGCCTTCGGCTTGGCCAGTGGATGAACCGTCAAAGGCCCATTCCTTGAGCTCGGAGACTGACGTTGGGACAAAGTCTAGGGTCTGGATGAATGGTGTGGTTAGGTGTAAAAGACTGGTTGGTGGGAGCAGAAAGATGAGGGATGCGTACCATTTGCTTGTATCGGAGATCAGTTCCGGTACCATCGCTATGATGAAATAAAGGACGATTAGCGAAAAGGTGATTGTGGGTCGATCGTGAGTCATCACGAAAGAATGAAGCCAGAAATCGATTTGCATGAATGCTGCCTTTTGATTCCAACCACAAAGTTAGCAGGTTACGTTGGTGGCTGCCCCACCAAGCTCACAAAACGAGAATTTTGTTGCACGCCGAATCTCTCTACATCCATCGGTTTACACGGCCCAAAGACAACTTCAGCGGCTCAATATATCCATTTGAAAGGCACAGCGCCTCTTAATTTCGTATAAACCCCGTGTATTGTCGTTATCGTGAGCAATACGTCAATAATTTTTTTTTTACTTACATCCAGATGTACGAGGCGAGAATCTTGCCATTTTGTGGCAAGCTCAGGTATTTAGCGAGAGTGGTGGTTTGAGAAGGCATTTTTTATATGTTATATACGTTGGAAGAAAGTTTTCCGTTGAGTGAATACTAGAAAACCAAGCAAGGGCAAAACGTCAGATTGTTTATACCGGTCGGTGCTTTCTGAAGGCAAGAATGTGAAGCAATAGGTATTGTTTCAAATGGCTGCCTACTTACCAGACGAGTTAGCTTACAGATGGGCTGTCTTTTGCAAAAAAAGCTTTTGGCAGGCAAGTTTTACGCAAGCAAGTGGGATAAAGACGATTAGAACAAAGCCATCAAGGGCGGCAAAAAAACGGTTCAACAGATTGTTCAAGATAAAGGATATCACAGTAGAATTTGTGTGTGCTCACATCGTGATCAATCTCTGATTAGGCCGTGCAATACACACAAACTTTTTTTTTGCTCGTTCGAGCTCTATTGCAACGTCGTGTTGTCCGAACATTGATCTAGCCCCATCTTTGTAAACAGAAAGCTTCTATTTCATTCGGCGTTGATGGCTCGACAAAGAAGGACTTTATTACATGGACAGGACGGATGTCAATCGTTGTTTCAAATATACTTGGTGCACTAGTCGACGTGTCTTGACATGCCAAATGCGAAGGAAGCGGTCTAGACCCACAGCGGCAATGTGATCGTTCGATACACACACGTCTTGTATAGCACCCACACTCCCTCTGTACTTGCCCATGACACGACCTGTACAGTTTTTGAGTGCGTGGTTAGCGAACAGGATACCTATATGCTTTCAAAGAGTGTATGTGAACACCAGCATACAGATCACTTGCCTGCTTGACGTACATCCAACGACGTCAGTTCACCAGTAGTATCCGTGACTAGAACCTCACTGTAAATGTCCATTGGTCAGTGTTTTCTGATTGTAACGTACGTTTTCTTTTTTGTGCAAACGTACTTTGCATTCAACACAGTCACAGTTCGTAGCGATGTGTCCCCGACTTCACAACTCATGACAGGTTTCTTGCCAGCCTTCATATCGTATAATCGTACTTGATGATAACCTGTACACGTTACAAGTTGACTTGGAGTCAAATACTGCAAATCGGTAATCCATATTGGTACTCGTAAGTCCAGAAAGTCGTGTGGGACCTAAGAGATCGTGTAAAGTTGTTGGTAAAGTAACATAGAGTGCCGGGGCAAGTCGACAGAATGTTCGGAAAACGATGCAACTCGGATCAACGGAGTCGAACCACCAATGATACCAAAAGCCCGTTGCCTACATTTTTTGCCTTAAATATGGGCTCAATGGTAGCTCCTTCTTTCTGCATGTTATTCAAATCCCATATACATAAATCTCGTTCGTCACCTCCAGTAGCAAACAAGTTCATATTCGACGGTGACGTCCTCATTCGAAACAGCATGTCTTGATTCAACGAAGCCGAAAAGTCCTTGTAATCATACTGTTAGAGGTCCTTTCTTTTGGCACGTAAGCCTTTGTCCGTTGTTCACTTCTCACCTCGCTGGTCGTGTCAGTTTTAGAGGATATACGATTTAGATGCACCAGACCGGTATTTGAACAACTGAGTATCGATCTAGTTCAGAAAAGAGTGTCAAACCTAACAAAAAGACCAGTCCTCAATGATAGTATAGTTTGCGTACCCGTCCTCATGCGATATCCCAATAATGCGATCCGGCTGACGATGCTTATTGAGCTTCAACTGTCCCTTTTCATCCAAACTAGGCTGAAAAGTAGCAAACGATTCCAGCACTTGTCCAGTCTGACTCGACATTCTAGATACACGACCACCTCTTCTCGCCACCAGGAACTACAAGTGTATCAAGTAAACACCCAAAATATGCAACGTGCTTGCTCTGGATATCTTCTAAACTCACTTGATCAGAACGACTTCCTCCTTCAACACACCAAGTGATTTGATCGACAGATGCATTTTTGTCTAGTGGACCCCAGACTTGGACGATGGGAGCTGGTTTTATTGGCTCGCCTTTATCGTCTCGTTTCCTTTTGACTGATTTAGAGGGTGCTTGTGGGATCTCGACGTCTGAAAACCGAAGAAAAAAAAGTTGGTAAGCTTCACTGATGTAACAAGAATAGATAATTGGAGAGCGAGTGTCGTACTTTTGATCAGGCCTGACTGGTCTCCGATGAGGTAGTGCATCTTGTCCAAGAAGCGATTGCCTAGTTCTTTTCTTCAAAACGTTTTGTTTTTTGCCAACAGATGTTCAACGCGATCAAAGGAACTATCAACAACCGTTTTGGACAGCAAGGTATATCGAGACAATTCGTAGAATTCCATGATGGAATCACTTTGTTCGTTTTGCCTGCGCGTTGCAAGTTTGCAAAATCAACCTGAGCACGCAAAGCTTGAACTGTGATCAGACACCCAGTGTATGCTAATAATTACGTGTATTTTATATAGTACTCTATGAGTTCTTCTTTTTCGCATCAGCTTCAGCATCAGACTTGTCTCTATCTTCACGTTCTGCCAGATACGTATCCGTCTTATTTGCATCTTCCCCACTTGTAGGCCCAATTCCCCATATCCCAGCTCGTTTCCCCCATTTACCCATTCCCCAAAAGTGTGGATCCTTGAATTTCGGCTTGTCTGCATTTCTTTCAGACATTTTCTCATTAATTGCATTCCTGACGGTATCAGCTAACGATGTCTGGCTATTAAATCGAGCGTATTGTTTAATCAGTCCTCTGTAACTAGCTTCGTCTCCAAAATCATCTGACTGAGAATGATGGTTGAGTGTGTGGTATTCGGAAGGTTCTATTGTTGGCTCACTGCTGGCTGCTGATGTGGCAGGTGAATTCGGTGATGTTGTGGCGGGTTTTGAATATTGAGGAGATGCTTCATTATTTACGTGTTGCGGTGAGTGTTCCTGTAACGCCCATAATGATGAGCGCATCTCTCGCAGCCTGGATACAGCACGAGCGAAGGAGAATCGCTCATCAGCACCAGTAAAGATGGCCAACTAGTATAATCATTGCACGTGAGATACCACACGGTTTGTATTATCGACCTTTATCGTACCTTCATGATGTCGTGACTGTTCATTCTCTTCCCCCTCTTTGTCAACCCCATCAAATCTCCCATCATTTCTCGATGCATGAATGTGTCGCTATCTTCTTCTGCGGCAGGATCGGCGACAATATTGAAAAGATTTTCTGGGTCTTCGTCTGCTGATAAAATAAGTTTGACCTAGAAGGAATATTGGTGAAGCTGAAGAAACCAAACTTATTTCGACTTAAATTTGCAAACCTTGTTTTCGTAGGCAGCATCAATGAAAGTAATAAACCTTCTTGCCTCATTTTTCTGCAATAGACCCATTCTAGGCACTGATTGAAGAACGATGGTGTGGTACAAAGAGCAGAGCTGAAGGTAATCTGCGGGCCCCAAAGGCTGTCCACATAGCTCATCAAAAGTCAAAAGAGCCAGGCCTTTTGCTTGCTTTGGCACGACGACAGTTCTGCCATAAATATTAAATTCAGCCTTCGTCACTATCAAATCGAGTTGAATTAAGTCACGATGAGAATGGGTTCACTTTGAAATCAGTATTCTTACACTCGAGTCCATAAAACAGCTTGGAGACTCTCTGCACGAATGCTTTGGCCTGGTCGGGATCGTCTCTCCTATAATACACATCTAGTTCAGCACTGACAGGGGATTCCTTCAACATCATCTCCCTATAATCTTCTTTGCTCTTCAGGTTCAGGACCTCACATCTATCATTGAGCAAATCTATGAACGGAGCATAGTGCTCGCGTTGAAACCCTCCCTTATATAACTCATCGGGAGCTCTATTACTGGTTGCGACCACCACAGCTCCCAATTTAAACATGTGGGTAAACAGCTGCCGCACCACGGTAGCCGTTGCGATATCCGTTACTTGGAATTCATCAAAACAGAGCAGCCACGACTCTCCAACAAAGTCCCTAGCTACATGACTCATGACATGAGAAGACCGGACAGACGGATCGGGGTGATTCTGCCATTCGTTGATACGTCTGTAGGCATCCAACATGAAGTTGTGGAAGTGTATTCGCCTCTTTTTTTCGATAGGCAACGAGTCGTAAAACATGTCCATGCAGAGTGTTTTGCCCGTCCTAAGAAAAAGACAGTTCAAGATATGCGACGACGGCATTGCTAGGCGGCAGTTGAGGTTCTTGGGCTTACCCGACTTCACCATGAATCCAGAGCCCAGTTGGGCCAATGACTTCAGTTGTATCATCCGTTATGATGGGAATCATCGATCGGGCATCAGAGTTGGGTTCTGTAGGCGGTGCATCACCAGTCATTGCAATAGCCTTGGACTAGCCAAGGAAAATGTGAGATTCTTTGTTGACATAGCTCGTTTCTCGCAGTCTTCTCACTTGGGAGGCTTACCTTGTTTGAATATGGCCTTATGACTACAGGAGGTTGATAATCCAACAGATCCTCGGTCAATCTTTGAAGCTAACGTAACAAACAACTGTGTTTTAGCATTTGATGTTGCAACGGGTGTTGAAACAGCACCGTGAAGCTCGTGTTGAAAACTGGTGTTGATGTCAACCTTGACGATCGAGAGAAACTGGGCCTCATTTGGCTTCATAAGATTAATGGCGATTCTCCGTTGATACTCGGCCAAGGGACCTAAAAGGTGAAGGCCTCAGCAAACCGATAGTCTCTTCACTCTCTTCTTCCAAAAGCTCGTTACCCAAGAACATCACCATACCTATTTGAGCGAGGCCGGATTGTGGCTGCTCAATCTGAGTAGCAAAAGATCGCCTGACAGCTAGGAGTACTCTCAGCTTCAAGCTCATCGTGTCCTTGCTGTTTGGTTAACTGTTGTTGTGAAGCGAGTTCGAATCGAGTCGTTGCACCGTAGATGCCCAAGGTAAAAGACGCGATTTTCTGCTTTCGTGTAATTATATGCACGAGATCTGATCCATTTCATGCAAGTTCGTGCGACTTTCGCCGGCCTCTACTTCTTTACTTGAGCCAAACCGGCGCAAAACACACAGGATCTGCGCGTGTTGCAGATAACCGACGCGTATAGTCTTGCACAGCTTTTATGGTTCTGTAGTCGAATCTGACGGCTAACCGTTGCATTCTGTATTCGATGACTAGATCACTTTTTGCCGAAAAAAAGAAAAGTCATCAGCAATTACAAAATCCAAACATCCAGTATACTGCGGAGGGCGTGACAGAGTCTTGCTTTGTAGTCGCTGGTGATCAGAGGAGGATGCTCGAGGCTGTAGTGAACGAGAGGGATCTGGGAGAATCAGAAAGGCAACCCAGCAACAACAATAATAACGAGGAAGAAGTCGTCATCCCTGATTTGCAGGACATGAAGAAGGAATCGCTGATCGTAAGTCATCTTTCATACATGTTTTGGCTTGCTTTCCATTTGTTCTACCTTGATTACATGCCCTGTTTTGACCATCATTGCTTTCACTAGATCCACGACGACACATCGTATTTGGACTCTCCGAGAGCTTGGATCTGTTGCTTGGGATGTTTTCTAGTCTACTTTGCTCTTGTAGGCGTGACATTCGCATTCGGCGTCTTCCAACGCTACTATTTAGCTGAAGGTCTTGCTGACAACAGGTAAAAATTGTCTGGACGACAGCCATTTGTTCATTGGGAATAGATCAGTTGGTCTAGGCAAATCATGATCTCAACTTTAAAACGACTTTTTTAGTGCTCTCTCAATGATTGGAACTGTACAATCGGCCATGATTCAAATCGTGGGCTACTTTACGGGCATACTCGCTGAGAGAATAGGATATCGGCCTACCATGCTTATAGGGCTATTTTTATTCGTTAGCAGTCTTGTTTTGAGCTCGTTTGCTACCACTGTATGGGAGCTAGTATTGACATACGGCATCATTGGAGGAATCGGTGGAAGCTTCTTAGACTTGCCATCAGTGTCGGCCGTATCAAGCTGGTTTAATGTGCGATTGGGCCTAGCTCTTGGCCTGGGTACTGCTGGCTCAGGCCTAGGAGGTGTAATTTGGTCCATTGTGGTAGCAAAGCTGATATACGCATTCGGGACGGCGTGGGCTTTTAGAATATTGGCTCTAACTACTGGTTGTATGTGCAGAATCCATGCAAATCCTGTTGTTATCATCATCCTCATTTTTTTGTCTGTAGTAATTCTTTTGATTGCAATTGCTTGCGTCAAAGAAGCTCCCATAGCAGCCTCTCAAAAGGGAAGCAAGCTTCCATCCAGCAAGATTCTCAACTGGAGATTCGGAATGCTGTCTGTTGCGGGATTCATAATGAATTTTGCATTTTTAGTGCCGTAAGCTTCGAATCGCTGCTCACAATTTGAAATCCAACAGTCTCGCAACATATCATTTTCTCGCTTTAGATACTTTTACATTCCAGAGTTCTCATCCACCTTGAACATGACAGAAACCGAGGGAGCTTTCATGCTTTCCCTGTTCAACGTGGGTTCTACGATTGGCAGGGGTAAGCTACTTTGATCAATTTTACTAACATTCCAATTCTCGGTTTGATCTTTTTCCAACTTTTTTTTGTTAAGTATCTGGTGGGCTGTTAGCTGATAGCCGTCTCGGGCCTCTGAATAGCTTCACTATAGCCGTTTTCGGGTCATCACTTTCCACCTTCATTCTATGGCCATTAAGTAGGACTCGAGAAATTTTCACGGCGTTTGTATTGATATCTGGGTTGTGCTCTGGAGGCCTCATATCGTTATTCTTCAATGTTGGAACTAGCGTCTTTGGAGCTGACAATATCGCTCAGGTATGCTGCCAGCTTTCTCGTCGTATTTAACAATTCGGAGTTTTGCGCTGAATTGGAACGTCACTAGCTCATGGGACTGTTATTTACGCCATGGTTTATTGGAGAGTTTGCATCTGCTCCAATATTTGGTGCCATTATCGATTACACTGGACCGTCTAATAAGTACGAGTCGTACCTGCCAGCAATCTACTACGTTGGTACGATATATGTCGTGTCACTAGTCTTTACCGTGGCTCTTCGGCTGATTGTCAATCGTAAGATCTTGATAAGAGTGTGAGGCAGTGCGAGTGAGTTATTACTTGTCATCCAAAAGGGTGCCGAGTGTAAATGTCAGGTCAAGGATATCAGGGAATTGTAATATTACTGATTCACTGATGCTAGAGGTTGTATGCAGCCGTGACTCTGAATATGGGCTTACAGAATACACTAATAGATGTAAATATATTCATCATACTCTTGATGCCAGTTACAGAACATTACTAATAGATAAAAAAATCTACATCATCTGTGGTGGAACTTTGTAGTGTACTTACAGATTTGTACGTCGATGTTAGTTTGGGAGTAACGATGGTTTGGTGGCGAGAACTTGCAGCAAAGGGATTTCTTTGAGTTGACAGGCTTTTGTAGCAAGGTGAATGCATATTTAGTGACATTGATACTCTGAGAAAGTTGTTTAGTGTGCTACAGATACACACAAATGTATATTTAAGACGCAGAGGGCTTGTTCCCTATTACAGTCCTTGATGACACCGTCAAAACTGTTGTAAACAGAAATTAGGCACATGAGAATTATGCGATTCATGCTTCTGGTCGTTCAAACACTAGGAACTCGAAAAGACTAACACACAAATGGTGAAGGCCAAGGTCAACAAGAAGGAGACTGCTGCAAGCCGCAAAGGAAAGGACCCAGCCGTATCTGAGGAAGACGATGACGATGAGGACGACGATCACGAAGAAGAGACCAAGTCACCTCCTCGCAAACTGCGCGGTGCATCTTCCAAAGAAAGTAAACGAGACGAAGAATAGACCTTTTTGATGTACACATTTATAACATAAATTGATGATTGTTTGTGGTGTTTCATTCTGGAATCTCGCAACGTTCGCTCGACATCCAGTTTCATAAAGCAACTAATGTCCCTTGAGGAGGCACATCCAAGATGGAATGGGAGGCAGGAGAAGACCGTTCTCGGTCTCAGCAGCAGCAGCAGCAGCAATCGCAGCCAGGGAACTCTGCTTTCATGAATAACTCTGCAATGGGCGATGCAGGAAATGTGTGCTTTGAACCAAGTTTCGAACGACTCCTTTTTCTTGTTGAATTCGATATTCACGGCTTCTAAACAATACAAACCTCTGACAAATTAATTTCTTAGGCTGGAACGAGTCAGTCTAGCACGTCAGCACCAATACTGTCTTCATCATTTGGAAATGCAAATCGAGGATCATTTGTTGGAAGCCTGATTGCAAGTAGAGGGACTACTCGAGGTGTAGCAAACTCTACTTTCATGAGAGGACGTGGCGGAATATTAGGACGTGGAGCTTCCTCATCTTCGCCTGCTGATGGAATCGCTAAGTCAACATCACATTTGACCCAGAGAGGTAGAGGACGCGCTACCTTCCAAAATAGAACATTACGGAATCCTAGTAGCAGTGTACCAAGTACGTGTGCCCTCCTTTGACCTAGAACGCACGTAAAAGAAAACTGACCGACAAATATCACATACAACTAGAACCTATACCAACCGAAGTGTTGACTGAAGCTCTTGGTCTAATACCGAGTGACTCTGCAGTACCTACATCTAGCTTCGGACAGCCTGTAAAACCTCAAGCTAGTGCGTTCGATTGGCCGACACCCGGCGCAACTGTAAATAATGCACATCCACGGCCAGGTGCTGGAATAGGTCTTTCAAAATTATATTCGCAGGCAGTTACAGGAATCGTACCTCAGCAGAATGCCGTACGTCCGGCTGCAACGACTCCTCGAACTCGTGTGTCAGTGAACACGATTCGGCCTGAACCTCATGTGCGACCTGTACGAAGAGCATCTGCTCCAAGTCCGAGAGCATCCTTGTACGTAAATGACCTTACCAATGATGATGATGTGGTGTTCCACGGTTGAACTGTATTTTTTTCGCAGGGGGGTCATGCCAATCAACTATAATTTAACGCCAGAGCAGAGGAAGGAACAAGCTGTAATCAAGATTGCGGAGGTCTGTGATTTTGAAATTCCTTCAAAAAAGATTGAAGCTAAAAAGGATCGTTTTTCAACGAGAATAGCTCAAGGGTCAACGTGAAGCACTGAGAAAGGCTTACATTCGAGCTGGAAAGATTCATGATGATACTGCCAAAGTGAATCTATCAGATGCCGTTACTCTTATCGGAGAATGCGAAGATTACTGTCCGGAATACGAGAGATTCGAAAGAGAGTCGCAGAGTGGAGATGTATTTCGATTTGAACGAGTAAGCTAACCCTAATTTTTTTTGTTCGTGCTTAGTTTTTATTAACTGATGTCTGATCGTTGTAGGTTCCTGGTACAGACATCACAGACCATTCGAGAATGGTCAAGAGATTCAAGAGATCAGCAGCTGGTGATGCTCAAGTGTTGCCATGTGACGTGAGAACACCAGCAGCTCTTATTGTAAGCCATTTTTGTTTGTCGAAGTCCTTTTTTTCTCTTCTCACAATTTCCTAATAATTCTAGCGTTCGTTGGAATTCCTCATCCATGATGTTATCGCCGAAAATGGTCTAGTTGGTCCATATTATTTTTGCTGGGATCGAACAAGAGCCATTCGTAATGATTTTACTCTGCAGAGCTACAGTGGGCCTGAAGCAGTAGAAGCACATGAGAAAATTGCTCGGATGCACATCCTGTTTGCTCACGAGTGTCATACTTCAGATATGTTTAGTTACAAGCAGGAAACTGATGAGATGAGAAAGAGTGAGTACCGGTAGTCACCGATGTTTGCTCTCGCTGTCACTACGTTTTCTTTGGCCTTGAAGTCACAATCTAATTTTTCTTTTCTTCTTAGCACTTCGGTCACTGCATGACTTTTACAATGATCGTAATGAAATTGGGATCGTATCGCCGAACGAAGCCGAATTCCGTGCCTATTACATCTTGGCCCACTTGTATGAAAACGACAAGACGGCTATTGATCATTTACCTCTGCCCATTCTCGAAGCACCGATAATGAGACTGGCAATAAAAATCCAAGCAGCTGCTCAACGTGGTCTCGGCTTGTTTCGCAAGCAGAGCAATTCATCCGAAGGTGCTCAGCATGCCTATACTAGTATCTTTAAAATATTAAGTGAACCAACAACTCCAGTACTCGTCGCAACTCTAGTATGGCAATTCTTTCCTGAAATTCGGAGAGGTGCCTTGAAAGCCATGCAAGAAGTCTTTTATCCAGAACATATACATGTATTTGATCTGGTCGATTTATTGGGATATGACGATGAAGACGACGCTATAAAGGATTTAACGCTTCACAAGATCCCTGTAGTTTTAGATGAATCTGGTATAGCTAGAGCCGAGATGGGATTTAGGTTTGCTCAACGGCCGGGATCTACGAAAAGGACTAGAAGCTCTGGTGCCTTTAGTGAAGAGGCCACATTGCCAGCAATCCCTCGACAATCTCTGCGGATTATCAGACCCATGATCCAATCAATCGATCTGGTTGATCTCATAGAAGGATTGGATCTTGAGGGTAACAGGCCAATTATCAGTGTGCCAACAAGGCCGACACCGTCAATCATAAAGAATGAGCCTATTGCTTCGCCCGTATCACCCAGATCTCCAGTATCTGCTCCAGGTACATTATTCAATAAGGCTACTGGAATCATGTCACTGGGCATACCGACGACATCACCTGTTAAAAATAGTCTGGGTTTAGATAATCGAACGTCTTTCGGGCTACCAGGAATGTCTGCTTTTACACAATCGCAGCAACAAATACAGCAGCCACAACAGCAAATTCAATCAGCGTTTGCAAGTAATCGGCAGGTGCCAACATCAGGATTCTCGTTTCTATCTGCTCCTAATGCAAATAAAGAAACGTCAGGTGCTTCTATTACCGCTGCCAACGTGAAATCACCTACAGTATCAGGATTCTCGTTTTTAAGCGAACCGGCAGCTTCCAATCCTCCGGTGCCAGTATCAAACCCAATGGCGTCGCTGCCATCGAACTTCTTTCAACCACCGTCCCTCACACAACAAACTCAGCCACCACCTGCACCAGTGAAATGTAACATACCCAGTAGTGTCATCAACACGGTATTCGAAGGCATGATGTCTGACTTTGCCAAGGATATTGCTAATGAGACAGTATCACAACAACGGAATCACTTTAATACTCAGTCTAATGCTGCTTCGGCTATAATTCAGCATCTCGTTGATGAAGTAATCCAGTCAGAAGCAACTACCGTGGTAAGCCAGGTTGTGAATCAGTTAAAACAGGCCGCTCGTGTAGTAGATGTCGTTGCCAGTCGAATGATTGATTTGGTAGTACGTGATGCTATATTGGAAGAGGTCGTTCCATTATATAGAAACCTGCAAATCCAACAAAGTGCTTTTACCTTTTGGGCGACACGAGCTCAACAACGGTGGGACGAGCAGGAACGAATTGCTCGGGATGAACGTCAACGGCTGCTTGAAGAACAAAAGAAGCATGTTGACTTCATGCTGAATGCTGCTGCCACTATACCGAATGGTGTCATGGGACCGAATCCTCGTCGTAAATCGGGTAATAGCTTCTTAGCCTCGAATGACGGTCAAGGTGTGAATCATGTAGCTCAATCTGTCATGGTAGCCAAACAAGCAGAGGAACGAGCAATGCGTCCACTCCCGCTATTGGAATTGGTCTATCTCGGTCGTCATAAACGCACCATTCCAGATGCATATCCTCTCTCGGACGACGATTTATGGCTAGTGAAATTCGTCGTGTCTATGCCTGCTGCCAAAGTGGCTCATCCTTTGGTGCAGCATGATAAAAGTGGCTGGTTTGCCAATACCTTCTTAAGATATAAATTGGGTGGCGGTAAAGATAAGGCTCGAGGTCTAGAATATCTTCTTCGAGATGAAGCTCTGATTGGTGGTGAACAGGCCATCATGTTGGTGGTTGCTGTTGATGAATCACCGACACTACTAGAAACCCAATTGGTGAGACGTCTCCTCTTTAGCACATGGAATTGGACCCAAACACATAGTTAATACTCCTTCAAAAAATGCCATGTATAGGATAATTTTGAATCGAATCTATCGGGATCAAGTGCCGCCATATTCGTAATGTCGCTACCTAGTGCAGGATCGTCTCTCGAATCATATTGGCAAGAAGAGAGATCTCGTTTGCATGCTTTCGCATCTCATCTTCCTCGTCGGACATCGATTCCGCTACTCTTGATCCGATGGGTAGATTCTACTGTAGAGGATCAGTTTTCTCTGGCTAGTGCTACACGAAATCTTGGCTTAAACAAACTGCAAGAATATGGAATTATGCAACTTGAAGTCATATCGTTGAATGCACCAAGTCTATGGCGATGGGAATCGTTTCAGTTTGATGAATTGGAACAGGCTTTGGAGGATGGTGTCAAGTGGTTGAGTGAACATGCTTTTGTTGCTGGTGGAGTTCAGAGGCATCTTGAGCAGCGTGAGTTATCCACCGTCTATTGGCGGATGTTGTGTCATTGAATAACTTGGGATTTTTTCTCGTCTTAGAAATCAAACAGGAAACGGACATAAGTTTTGAGAGTCGTTTACATACAGTCGAACGTGAAATGAAACTACCGCTGGGTAAGATATATGAAACGGCACATGCCGAGTTTCTCAGAACCATGTCTTGAAAATTGCCCAACAACCTTTTTTTGCGCTAGCCACATCAATGAATGCAAATCTGGCTGCTGTCTCGATTCTGACGCAGATTCACAACCATCGTATATTCTGCATAGTAGGGCCACTCTATGAGCCTACCATTAAGCTTTTGGCATGGCCGGCACTCGAATTTGCTGATGGTGTGAATGCGCCACCTATAGATTGGAATGCACCGCATACTCTGGCTCGTTTAGAAGAGAGCATGAAGCCATTGTTTATTCCTACGTTGGTCATTCCAGAAAGTCAAAGGCAAGATGGTAATTTTGAGTAAGTGTGGATATGCGCACATTGATTGGGTGACACGGATATTGATCTTGCGACGTTTTTTTCGCAGAACAATTCGCGATATGTACATAGCTCTAGTTGAGGCATTTGTACAGCATCTGCCTGGGAATTCGCTTCATCTTGTCACGTCAGCTCGTATTGTTTTTGAACGATTCGAGTCTGAAGTCGGTCGGAGTCAAGGTACTAGAAAGTGCATTTCTTGTCATTGTTACATTCTAAGCTAGTGATTTTTTCGCGTTAGGAAAACCGCTCCAAATAGGAACCGTATTTCAGAGCATGATGAATGCAGCTCTCGATTGTCTAGATGGCCTACTAGACGCCCATCCCGCTTTAACATTTACGAAATTCACACCATTGGCCACTCGACTGTTTGAAACACACACTGAATCCCTCATGGCTACATGGCATCAGTCCATACCTCTTATAAAACCACCAGCTGCTAGTGCTGTAGTGAATGGACATCAGTATGGACCTGCCAAACCCATAGTAACGAGGAAGGGTGATAGGAGTCCAGCACCCATGTTTGCAACGCCATCATCATCACGTAAACGTCGAGCAGAGGAAGGTGTTGTTGCAGATGGGACGTCACCTTCCCTCAAACGTATCGGTAGTAACAACAGTGAGGTTAATGGAGCAGCAACAGCAGTAGCAGCAGTACCACAAGCAACAGCTTTAGAAGAAGCTGATCGTTTATTAGACGAGTTTAGGTCGCGACAGGCGACATTTGATAATCGTCGACGTAGTGATGGATATGAGGATTTGCAGAAGAAGGGTTCTACGTCGCGACGAGCTAGTCGTGGATGGAGATAGCATCAACAGATAAAAATAATTTATTATGAAATCGCATTTTACAGCAACTCGCATGGAGAAATAAAGGGATGTATAAAATAAAGCAAGGCTCGGCGAGGAGAAAGCAAACTGTTACGAAAAGCTGTTGTTATTTTGAAGTTGCACTCAAACAAACTTTATTTCATCTTTATACTTGGGTATTTACTATTCACTACACGAGATTTGGTTTTACTTCCATGGCATTGGGTTTGGCACCTGCAGATGACAAACAGAAATTAGTTTTCCATTACCGCTTAAAGGAAGTTCAATGAAGAACTTACTGGGTATGACCACCTAAACGGCTGTTTTCGAGCAAGGACAGTCAAAGCTTCCGCTTTAGGTGCATAAAACTCTTTCAAACTGACACCCAGAATAACAAAGTCCAATCCATAGTCGAACTGATGTTGGTCGTCCTCTTCGTCACCTTTAGCCTCTTCATCCTTGTCTTCGGCATCACCATCCTTGTCATCATCGTCCTCTGATTGCTGCGAAGCCTTCTTAGCGATTTGGGACGCACGATTGGAATTCGAAGATGATTTCACTTGCTTCGTCGTCGACGATAATCGTTCCACCGAAGCTTTCAACTGCGATTTCGTCAAAACGGATGGTCGCTTGGATGAATTGAGCGAGTCGACTGAATTGCGGGATTTCTTGACACGTCGCTTCTTGTTGGTGCCAGAAACATTCAAATGTTGGAGGGATGCAGTCATGTCTGCGGCAGGTGAAATTCCGAACGAGACATCGATTCCGTCCATTTCGTTTGTGTGGTCGATTGGAATGACGCATTTGGTGAATGACGCGACAAATATGCCGTTGCCGGATGCTGAGGGGATTTTTTCCAGGAATGGTGATTCTGGAGGGAATAAGACGTAAGGCGAAAAAGATCAAAGTAGAGACAATTCCGCTTTTGTCGAACAAACCTTCTGACGATGCATTCAGCGCAGAAAGAACTGGTGAAACCTTCCATCGACCACCAGCCATATCCAAAAACTCTTCCACAACACCATCGTTCTCTTCTCGTCTGGTTGTCCTTGTCACATACACAATGTTCCGGACGTTTGGAACTAGTTTGCAAAAGTTGTGAGTAAATTGCAAATTGTCAGTAAAATAGATCTATTGCGTGACTTACATTGGGAAGCTTTCCTCAACATGAGATACTGCTGTCGTTTGAATCCGACCATGTCTTTCTTTGAGTATCTGTCAGCAGGAAATTCTAATAATAGAGAAGTTGTTGTAGGCAACACAAAACGTGTATAGTGCGCTCAAAACATCCTTCTGTTACCTTCTTCCTGCAACATGTATCCTAATTTATCTACAATTGCGGATCCAGAACATGCTGGCTCGCAGATTATGGTGCTGACCTGAAGAAAAAGAGTATCAGAAAACTATTCCGAAAGGCTCAGAGCCGAATTATTGCTTGCGTTGTCCTACCTTCTCGTATTTGGGATCCTTAACATTAACAGACATGAAATCGTCTTCGACTACTTCTACACCTAGAATGAGTACCATGTTAGCTTCTTTTTTGTTGCATAATACACTCTCGCACAGTCTCTATCTCATTCTACATACTTTTAACTCCTTGAGCTTCTAGCCTAACCCTCAGCGTAGCATTTCGCACAGCTCGTGATTCAAAAGCAAATATACGATGCTTGTCCTTTGTCAAGGCTGCCAAGTGTGTCACTCGAGTTCCACATCCAGCACGTGCATCAATGATATGAGCTCCTGACTTGTGTAGTAGAGATGCTAGTTGTCGTGGTGCGAATGCACTTGCCTTGTCCTAAGTTTTCATTTATCTTATGAGTACGTTCATAAATTGTCAATATTTTTTTACTATTGGTTACCTGGAAGATTAGTAGTCCATCAGTCATGATTTCGTGCGCTTTGAGATCGTTGAATACAGTGGCAGGTACTATCAGCAAGTCATCAAATTGGGAGTCTCCGACAATTGTATCGGGACTAGTAAGATAAAAAGGTCAGTTTACCGCAGGGGCACACGACGGTGGTCTTCTCTAACCCACCTTTCAGCTGACACATCCTTCTGCGATAAATCTACATGGAATCCGGCTTTTCGTAACAAGTCTGCTACTTTGGTAGGTGTCGTCTTTAACAGATTGACACGAACATATTTTGGCATTCCAACTATAACGAAATCAATGTATCAGCCCCAGTCCTTTTTTGCTTATCATAAAATGCACAAACCTGAAACACTCTCTCGCATTCGTAATTCAAATGGCAGTAAGGCTTCGACTTGATCACGAACGGTCTCTCCCACTGCCCTCTTTTCGATACGAAGTCTAGCTAGAGCAGCACCCAGCTTTATCCTATGAATCTTGACAGCTTCTTCCAAGTTGCCAATGAGATCGCTCTGGTCGGCAGTAATGGTAGGTGAAGTAACGAATCGTGTCCATCGTAGCGGGTCGAAATGTGTTTGCAAATGGAGGTACATGACAATCTTGACTAGTCCCAAGTGAGACAAAAAGTCTGGATAGTAGACGAGGAACTGCGTCTTGACCAGTATGATGTCGATATAGTGTAGATCTGTTGCAAAATTCATCGTCATACTCCACCTATGGTCATCGTCAAAGACATCTAACCGCACTCACATTTCATGGTTCCATATACAATTTTGAGCACCTTTTCATCATCAGCACCCTTCGAGTCACCATCTCTGAGCTGTCCAGCTGCAGCTCGCAATGCTCGCAAACATGACGAGCTCACACCAACCAAAGCTCCTTCAGCGACGATAGCCTCGAGAGCTTCAGAAGCGGAAATCAAGTGCTGATAAGTGACAATATCTTCTTCCACTCGTGACGACAAAATCGGTTCAGATTGAGCTGGGAAAAGGTGGGCATGGTTGTTGGACGATGAATCAAGTTGTAGTGGATTTGTGGCTAGTGACGTATCGGAATGGTAGGGTCGTAGCAAGGGATGGTATTCCATTTTTGCGTCGTGTGTGTCTGTGTGAGTTTGTGACAGGTGCGTCTTTTTTGGGTCAATGAGAAAATGTTCCGATTTCTTGCAACAAGTTCCCTGCAGGTCAATCAACTGATTAAGTTCAATTCAAAAAATGAAACGAGATCAAGATCTTCAGTAAGGCCGTAAGGCCAACTACGAAGGAATGGGGCTGCTTGGTTTTACTGCCAGTCAAGATTGCACCTTGGCTGTTGTTTCAATGATGGGTTCCAGCTTCACACCGGACATAAAGAGCAAGTCAATCCACGAATCGAGTCCAAATAGGAAGACGTGGGCCTCGGCTAGGCTACTTGACTCGAACTTTGCTCACTTCAGGTGTTGTTCCTCTTCTATCAAGTTCCAGTGCTGTTATTGTCTCAAGAGCTTCATGATCTGCAATCAACAGAGGATGGACCGGCCAAACTTTTCAATTTCGTGGCATCTAAGACTATGAGATGCCACAGACGCCTGCATCAGGTTTACTACATCCTGCGTGCCTCTCGGAGGCTCGACAAACTCGGCAGCTTGAATATTTCGTTCATTAGGGATAGTAATGTCAATTAATGGCGTCGAGAGTCAATAAACACGGCAAAAAACACTATTTGCTAGGATGTATCTATTTGTCTTCACTGCCACCGTTGTTCATTTGTTTTGTCCTTTAACGAAAGTTTGCAGATACAGCAAAACGAAGCTCCCCCTTAATTTACAAGTCCGGCATTGGGCTGCTTGATGAAGATGCTCATAGAAAGGAGTCTGGGCCTTATATGGGCAGCCCTGTTTATCCCACTAGCAGCTAGTTTGGATTCATTGGTGAAAAGCGAGGTTGTTGCTTTTGCTACGATACGGTCCCAAGGAGCCAACGACTCATATGGAAACGTCGTTATTAAAACTGCCGAATCTACTCTGTTTGACAATGGGTACGATATCTGGGTGTATTTGTACATTCCCGACATCAAACTGGACTATATTTTACTCTCTAGACAAGTGTACCTAGGAGGCTCAGTTTTACAAGGAGCTGCTGCTGTGACGGTGAATGGCACAGAGCACACGCTATCTACCACCTCGGATAGTAAGTTCCTCCCCTTACCTTTGCTAAATCCCCTGTAGAATTGTCGGAGCTTATAACACAATCTATAATCAGACTCCATCTTTGGCGCCGCATTCGGCCCGTTAACCTCTCCAAATGCTTCATACGAATGGGCTGTAAACATTCCTGTCTTGGCGTCGTCTCGTATTGTGGATGTATTGCCTCGACAGGACGCTCACGGGGCTATCGTCGTTGGCTTCTTTGAAGGCAACCTATCACTTCCCACTGCCGATCAGCCCCTTCATTATCAAGGTATGCCTTCGCAACAACATACTTAGTTGTGGTAATACTGTTCTCATTCGTTCTCATGTAGCAAATGAGGGAACAAGTCTGTTTGTTGCCCAAGTGGATCAAAGGGGTATATTCGAATGGGCGCAGACATTCTCAGTCCTGCAGAATGCTTCTCTGATAAAAGATAATGTTATGCTGTCGTGTGGAGCTACCTATATGGAACAAACGGGTATTGGAGGTGCAGGAAATCTGTTGGTCGTTGGTTCATACTATGGGACCTTCCATGCTCAGAAATCCTACAGCAGGTACCTAGCGATTGGCATCGTTTCAGATTGCCAAGACCCATACTAAACTATGTCTCGATAGTCCTGAAAATGAATTTGGAACGTTTTTTATGATGCTTGATGTTAAATCCCAAGGTGCTGTTGTAACAGATATGTATAACGTCGTTCCAGGCACATGGGATCTTCCAAATGATTTGCTATCTGAAGCTGATGGGATCGCCGTCAAGTTGGAGGCCGATGCACCGACACCTACGGAAACCGATGAATCAAACCCTATAGAAGCCGATGCATCAACACCAACAAAAGCCAAAGGGACTCCAGGGCCCTCTGTTTCTGTCGCTTCAGTAGTCGAAGCTCCTCCATTAGATGCCCCTAGCCCAGTATCTTCATCGATATCAACTGCAACCACAGCACCTATATCCACTGAGACAGCCAACGCTTCTAACTCATCTATACCCAAAATCCCCGGTCAGCCAAAGCCTACTCCTGCTACAAGTTTTGCCGCTGCTGCAAGTGCAGAAGACGACGATGAAGAAGAAGAAGAACCGTTAATTAAATCGGCTCCAAATCACAAGAGCAATGCTCTAGATGCCGATCCTGATGCAGAGAAAGCCGACGAAGACTTGCTTCCAGCTTCACTGCCCGCATCAGCTCAACCTAATTCAAATTTGCCAGGAGCAATTGATGATGGTGAAGCCGACGAAGACATAGATGCTAAATATACTGTAAATGATACCGCAGACGACGAAGAAAGGCGTCGTAACAAGCTAAGACGGCGAGATACTAGATTCACGAAAAGAAGCATCGATAATAGTATACAGGTAACCATACTGACTGATATTCGCTTGGACAACTGTACAAGATCTTATGTCAAAAGTCAAATGGGATGGCCACGAGTTGGTACATATGTCGTTACTGGATACCGGTATCGCATAGATAACACTACAGGGCAACGAATCACTGGTGTAAGAGCCTTCCTGATACGGCTTGAGCCTTACTATGACAAGCAACCTGATGGAACATTTGCTTTCCATGGTGTCGCCATCACGTCTCCTGCCCCTGTTACTCGTGAGTGCAATTCTATACAGGAAGCAACCGTACACAATTTGGATTTTGTGTTGATTGACATTTTTTCCATGTAGAGAATGTTGGAGCCAAAGAAACCTACATATACAGGGGTGGTGTTTCAGCGTTGCTGGGATCGATAGATCCACATGCAATTGGAGTTGAAGCATCCAAGTTGGTAACAATCCGTATAACACCTCTACCAGACAAGGAATCTGCAGCCCAGTATGAAGTCGGTACATGTATCGCAGTCGTTTCTGGTTTATATAATCATACCAATGGGCTGCAAGATATGTTATTACCAGAACCTAAAACTGGAGATACCAAAGGTCTATGGCGCTTTGTAGCAGCTTTTAACCCTAATGGATTACCAAGATGGTCATTTGCAGTACCGCCCAATGTCTATACAGCTGATGCTAAACTAGTTGGAACACGGTCTCGACAAACACTCAGTGTCGAAGTTGGACCGAATATAGGTGGAAGCACATCGATATTCGTAGCTGGAATGATTGCCATTACTACTGCCGATGCAGCAGAATCTGGTGCATTAGCTCTAGCTCTAAAATCCAACAATACAGTAGGAGGCCCAGCAATAGTAGAAATGTCTGTTGGTACAGGCTCTATTAGAAATGTGTATGAAGTAGCCATGCCTGATGCAGCTGTAGTTGCTACATCACCGCCTAATGCCACTTACACATACACTGAGCTACAAGTCCATCCACTACAAGGTCATAATGCTGGCTGGATGGTTGGTGTAGGTGGTGTCGAAGCTTCTAAAGGAAACACCACACTCTATGGACGATCTGGTGTTGTTTGGCTTCTCAGGAGTGAATTGGCCGTCTCGTCATCCATCAATTTAACATCAGAAACTATTGGCGCTGTTCCCGCCAAAGTCGTCAAACCTACAGGCACTGAGACCGGTGCAATAGCCCCTACTGGTACTGCAACCGATGAAGTGCCGTCAAAAACGAAATTAGTTACGAATGCAACGAGTATAGCGCAAACTCCTGTTAAAGGAGTTGAGCCAACACCAGCCGTAACTCCGAGCACTACACCAGAAGCAGATCCGGACGATGAAGATCTGCCAGAACCGTCGTCTGCACCTATCGTGATAATAAATCCATCGCCCAAAGTAGTGATACCAAGTCCAGTAGTTGACTCGGCGACCCCTACTGAAGAAGATGATGATATTGTGCCTTCGGATGGCGAGACACCAGCGTACTTCGACTGGTTAGGACTTGATAGTGACGGTACGCAATGTTTGGACATGTGTGGACATCGTCATGTTCTATATCCTCCGCAACTCATTGTTTTATTTGAATTTTAGACAATGCCACTGGATTTGTGAGTTTCCAACTCAAATTTTTCGTTGTGTTTTAACTGACGAACCTTCTGATAATTTGTCAAATAGGCTGTAATAATAGTCCTTATTGGATTTGTAGCAGTAGCAATATGGTGGTGTCGCCGCCCAGTGCGTGCCGGATACGCCAAGTCACGGTCAGATCCAGACTTCCCAACATCACCTGGAGATGTTCCTGTAGGAATTAACGATTTCGATGATGATAATGCACCAGTGTTACAAACTGGGTCTCGTGGTGGTGCGAGACGGCCAGCACCGGGAGGTGGTGTGTTGTCTGCACTGGGCAGAGCAGTAGGAGTCAATAATCCAGACACTGGACGTGGTGATTACGTAGCCATGGCCCCATTAGCAGGGCAAAATGATGATCTGGAGCCCGGTATATCATCGAATAGTAGTAAAACAGGGGGAATGAAGCTTGGAGCAGCAGCTAAAAAATTGGGTGGTAATGGAAACTTATCAACTGCATCTGAAACTGCGTTGCTGTCACGGAATGGAGCGGCTGCTGCCACTCCAGCATCATCGAGAGAGAAGGACGAAGGAGAGGATGATGGATCCTTTGACGATGATGGGGATTGGGGATGGAAGTGATTTAACAGAATCATCATGTAGTAGTTGTAGTAGTAGAAGCATCTCAGTTGGCATCGTTCTTTGGTATTTTGAGATGTTTTATGTAGCATAGCATTTGGTAAACTCTAAAATAGATGTGGTACTTTCACGTGAGTAACTTGCGAATTTGCAGTTGCGCTTTACTTAGATGTTAACTCTGAATACAATATCGACGGTTTTCGAGACTCTTCGCGGAAACGATGACGTACAATGGCAGACACTCCCACACATTCAAAAAACTAAAGAACCAATCCACGAGGTGCGTATGGAATACATTACAATATATCATATTTCTATTGACTCAAATAATAACATTGTCGTTCTCCCCTGCTTCTAATAGTTCCAGCATTTCATAAGATATAAACACGTGTGCATCAAGCCCCCGAGATATGCATGAGACAGGCTCATCGCCATCAAGTCCAATTCAAGATAATGATAAAATTCATTTGAATCATCAAAATCTTCACTCACGCACTCACAACCATCAACATTCCAACCTCACCACATCGAGCACCCAACAAGAACAACCACAATCAAACAACACCCATGATCAAATCAAATCATCACATATTTATGATTCTGAAGAAGAATCTGTCTTGTCGCTTCCTCCTGACTCGTCTGATTCTGATCTTGAAGATCATGAACACGACAATCAGCTACAGGAAGCTCATGTGATCCAAGAAGAACACCAGCAAGGAGATAAAGCAGTTGCCATCATCAGTGCACATAGACAGACTTCTCCGCCGTCTCAGGCTTCATCGCCTTCCATCCTTTCAAACGGTAGTGAGCACCAACGAAAGCAACAGGATGCAGCACTAGCGAAGGATGATCCGGTCTTGGCTAATGATGAAGGACCTCCATACCTACCAACCAAGATTGGTGAATGGCGTTGCACATATTGTGGCGTGTTTGAGTATGTGACCTGTCAGTTTTCCTTGATAATCTTTTGAATTTGTGCTAACATTCCGTTCCAAACACAGAACAGAGTGTCGTAGGCGTGGCCCTAGGGAATATGATAAGCTGTGCAACCGATGTGGGGCTCGGTATGTGCTGGTGTTTAACTGATTAATCCACGAGGCAAGTCTAACACATTCTTCTTGTAGTTGGTCACGAGGAACGATCTTGGAGGAATATCCAAAAGCTCTATACCCAGGTGGAGGTATGAATCATGTTGTGACGACATTCGTTCTGTATCGTTTCGTCAGGGTTCTCATCAAGTTTGTTGAAACTTTAGGAGAAGGAGGGGCCCGCCGTGAAATTGATCCTTCCGAACTGGCTGACAAGGAACGAATCAAACGTGAAGCATCACAGCTTCGACGTTATCGATTGAGACGCTCAACTAGACAGCAGAGTAGTAGTAAGAGTAATAACGAGGATGAGAGTGCTGATCTTTATATGTTTTATGAATATGACGATGATGGTGCGGGAGGAATCGCTGCGAGATTAAAGTCTCGTCGTGGGCGAGGTGAACGTCAAAAGTCAGAAGTTGGCCTAGTATATTGGAAGTCATCATCATCAGAACATGCATCCAAAAAGGTCAAGGTTGAAGAAGGAGAAGAGGATACTTCTGACTCAAGTGAGTATCACATCTCAATGCTGGCCAAAACGGATAGTTTCGCTTAATATCCGATAACAATTTAGCTCCATTTGCTCAATATTATGACGAGTTTGATGAGGATGCTGATGACGAGCAAGAGTATGAAGACGATGAACACGTCAAAAGCAAGAAAAGGGCTCGTAGTCAAAAGAAACGAACGAATACTACTTTGGCTGTATCGAGTCGAGAATCTCATACTAGTACTATGCCATCAAAAGAGACAGCCCCTACTTCACATAGTAATAATCATCTTCAGAACTCTCATCAGCAAATTCCCAATGAAAACGCTGAACATGCTCAGCAGTATTATCATACTACGAGCATGCCACCACAACAATCCTCAGCGGTTTATAGTGGTATGGCAGCTGATCATAGTCCGGTTCCTGCAACTCGAATGAGCCAGATGGCTCCTATGAGTCCAGTACCACAACTTGGGCACATGTCTGAGACACCTCAGACATTTCAGATGGTATATATGAATGATTGGTCTCATCCCGTGTCTCCAACACGTTATATGGATCCAAGGAGCCGAGGGCACCAATTGCTACCCTTAAATCACACAACACATATACCACCTACGCTTACATTGCCTCCGATGAGTCATGTCTCTCAAATGGCTCATATGCCCTTGAATCCCTTTCTGCATGAACAACATCATCAGCCACATATACCACCACCACCTCAACGTTACCATCAGTATTTACCACAGCAACTACCACAATATCATCAGTCCATGTATAACGGCGTAATGGCTACAGAAACATCGATAAAAGTCGAACCGTCGTCGTCTATTTGCGGGCCACGGGCCAATTTGAATGTAACTCTCTCATGCCCGCATGATATTGTCTTGTCGTCTGGTCCATCAAATCTCTTTTCGGCCAATCAATCGTCTTCTTCGGGTGGTAGATCGGTGCTTGCGCCAACACAATCTATACCATCAACTTCTATTGCAGCTGGTGAAGAATGGAGACTCTTTTCGGCATCGTCGTCGCCTTCTGCATTGTATGGCCAGGTACATGATGAAAGAGTAGCCCGTCTCACACACGCTATCAATACTGACAAAGGGGGTTCGTACGTTGCTGAGAGATATATCCTTTGTTCAATTGGGGTAATTAAATTGCGATTTTGCTTCGTTATAGGTCAAATAACAAGTATCTTGTGTGAATGTCTCAATATCAACCCGTTGACTATGCTTTGGGAAGCTGGGCATGGGGGCCCACGACCAGACGGTTTCGAGATTGATGTAAAGAATTTGGATGAAGCTGGTTGGCACAAATTGATGAGGGCTATTTCTGAGATGGAATCTTTGTAGGGTGAGAGATTACGTGGGCAGTAGGAGTCGTAGTAGGTTTTGTTGCTTTTTTGGCAAGAAGAATGCTTTTGGGTGGTTGTCAAAATGTTTTGGGGGGTTGTCAAAATGTTTCCCTTGTATGTGGACACAGTAACCACAATCCTGTAGCACAAATTGTACTTTAAGTCTAAAGATGCATACTATAAAATATAACAATCAGATATCCTGAACGACTTACTACCCTGCCACGTCTGTGGCAAAGTTGTTCTTTGGACGTTTGGCGCAACCTTTTGGACAAGACAACGTTATCAATACTACGATGCCTCTAAAGCTCGAAGGCTCATGCAGGTAAGAGTGTGCACGAGCTGGGAATGTCAACGAGCTCGGTGACTGACTGGTTCGAGAGTTACGAAATGTGTTTTGTACTGAACATTGATGATGTAGGTGCAAACGAATAAAGTGGAGTGCCGATACGCATTGCCCCGTGCCTTACATGTATTGTTATTGCAACGTACGCGTTCATTTATAGTCCTGGAGCCTCTGTTTCTTGTGACATCAAACACATTTAATTTTACCTAGCTTTGTCGTAAGCTTCAAGGATGTGGAGGGTATGATCTGATTTTGAAGATTTATTTAAATATTAATCGAAGCTTACAAGCTCGTTTATGAAGTTATGCTATCAACATACAAGGAGAAACGGGCACTCTGAAGATTACTGGTGAAGAGTACATCACATCTTGGGCTATTGAAGAGCCTCCGGATCACCCTGGAAGCGGTACAAATGAACGAAAGTATGAAGCTGCACCTTCAAGTGTTTTTTGGTCGGTTTCTGATCACGACACTTGACACCAGGTCCTGCAAGGTGTGCTCTACTTGTCTCTGGTGCTACTGTGCAGATTATGGCCATTGGTAAATGAAGACGTTAAATTGTATTCAGTGTGATTTTGCTTGCGGCTCTGGATTGTCTCCATCTTCCATCAGCTGACAAGGTGTTGCACTTTGCTGCTTCTGATACCTTGCTGACCTGTTATTTTTCAGGTTCTATCCATTCGCATCAGCTGTTGATTCTGAGCTCCCAAAAGCACCTGAAGTTTATCATATTATGCTCAAATACAAACCGAGCTGGGTCCCACTTCCAGTCAAGGAATGGACTGAAGGCCAAGTCTTTGTCGATGCTCTTGGAGTGAAGCATACCTTTTATAATTCATATCCACCAGAAGGAATCCAGGAATTCCACAAGGAAAGGAATCTGTTCATTGAGTGAAGACAGATAGCGTGACGATTTGGGGAGGTCTCAGAAGCTACTGGAGAAACGGAGCAGTCAAACTATGCATTATATGAAAGATTGAAAGATAAATGTAGCTCTTATTCATTAAAGCTGCCAGTGACACGTCATAGAACTACAGTGATGTGATCACTACACTTGTCAGTGAGGCTTGTAGTCGTGCATACTATGCGAATATGCGTGCATCGTCCAAAAACGGCCAGACAATACGCGTACAATTAGCGTTTAACGTCAACTCAGTTCCAGCTTCGAAACTTCTCGACATTGTCACATTGTCGGAGTTCATAATAACTCAAGGTCCCAAGTTTTCTTGAGGGGACGAAGAGGTGAAGGGCCTCGTGCAGCTAGTTTTATTAACTCTACATATATAGATTGTTTAGGTATCACGTACACGAGCTGCCTTTCACCAAGATGCCTGACGGTGTTGGCAATCCGATACAGGTCAACGTGAGAATAAGACCGTCAAGTGCAGAGGAGAAACAGCTTTCTCAACGTTGGAAGAATGAGGTTGTCACTGCCTCGGAAATGTCTCACATCGTGGTGGACAAGAGGAAAAGATTCACATTTGATACAGCTTTTTCAACATTTACATCGCAGCAGTCTGTGTATGATATTTGTGCCAAGAACATGTTGAATCAATTCTTGGAAGGAAGGAATTGCTGTATTATGGCTTACGGAAGGGTATGTACAAAAACTCTATGTGTCTCGATTTTTGGACATCTTTAGTGTCGACGTGTATGGTTTTTACTGAGATCTTTCATTGCTCTGCATAGACTGGCACTGGAAAGTCTTTTACATTGGGATTATCCGAAGAAACTGTCTCCGCGACTACTACTGCATCACGAATGGCGAAAGAGGGTATGTTATGGACACCATAGCCACTGACACATGGAAATTCAACAAAAAAATTATCTGGCACTATAGGCATAGCTCCCCGAATCCTACGTAATTTATTCTCAAGTCTTCCAGCATCCAACGCTGATTCCAAAGTGAAGTTGACGTGTTCATTCATGCAGCTGTATGATGAACAAGTAATAGATCTCCTCAACTATCCAGCAAGAGGCCCTTATGATCGAAAGCCCATCACTGCTCCAGCCGATCAGATAAAATATATCGAATTACGAGAGGATGCTGCTGGTCTTGTGCATTGCATTGGTGGAAAAGATGTGGAAATCGCTACGCTACAGGAAGCCCTAAACTTGTTGATGAGCGGACTTGAATATAGAGCAGCCGTAGCAACAGAGATGAATTATGACGTGTCGCAAGTCCATACCCTATTTCAAATATCTTTAAGGCATCAGAGCTTTGAATTGGACGGTATAAAAGATAGTAAAACCAATCAACCTAATGGAGACTGGAAGATTATAAACTCGAAATTTCTATTTGTCGATCTGGCTGGCTCAGAAAGTCTACAAGCCTTCAGTACCTCTGAAACAACTTCGAAAGATGGAGGATTAAGTGCACTAGGCAAAGTTATATCTAGGCTGGCCGAAGATACCGCACGATCACGGAATAGTATACCATACAATGACTCGAAACTTACTCGATTACTCAAAGATCCGTTGGGTGGTAATTTCCAGACTTTGCTGATGGCCTGTGTTGGTCCAACAGAATCTACTTTACCCGATACTTTGAATACATTAAAGTACGCCATTCGAGGTCGTAGTATCAGGAACTCACCCCAGCTCAATATCGAATACCAGTCAGAATTGGATGCACTAAAGACTCAAGTTACAAAATTCAAGTCGCAGATACAGCAACTGAACGGTACGTATCCAGTTTGTGTTGTGGTCATTGATACCATGCATAGAAAAACTCACAACAAGTTTTCTTGTCACAGATGGTGCTGAAGGCGATCCTCTTCGACTAAGAAAGGAGAATACAGATCTGCGTTCACAATTAGAACGTTTGTCGAACGAGCTGGCGCTGGCGCAAGCAGGATTTGATCTCAAGAATCGTAAAAATATGGATGACGACAATGACAGTGCTTCCATTAGAACGTCTGCTGCTGATGAAGGCAAAACGGGTGTCTCGAGAGACGATAATGAGAATCTCCAATCTATTGTTTCAAAGCTAGAGAAAGAGCTTGCTGCCAGTAAACAGTCATCGCAAGATTTGCAGATGGCTTTTGATAGACAAAAGGTAGCTTTACGCACATTGTAGAAAACCAATCGGTTTTTTGTTTCTAATTCTGAACCTTTTAGTCACGAGTGATTGAATTGGAAACCATCCACCAAGTCGCTGTATCTGAATTAGCTGGTCTTCAGTCTCGAGGGATATCTGTCGATGGCATCGAAGATTTGAAGAAACAATTGGCAGCAGCCACCAAATCGGCCAATATCAATCGAGCAGAGAGCGATGCTCTGCATAAACAGGTCAAGGGGATGGAAACTGCTGTGCAAAACAAGGATAAAGAAATGAATATCATGAAATCCAAACTCGCGGCTGCTCAAGCTGACAAGGAACGAGCTGAGACTGCGGAGAAGCAATTATCGGAATCCATGACTGCTCTCGATGCCAAGAATAATAGAATAAAAGAGCTCGAGGACAAGTTTTTAGGCGATTCTCCTCACTCTGAAAGGACAGCTTGGCAACGTGTGTTGGAATTAGAATCCTGGCTTGAAAAGCTCTTGATCGTATGGCCGGCTTCAGTTCAGCTTCATGATGTTGGTACTGTCAAAGCAAATGGTGTGAGCAAGTCGGGTAAAGACTTTGTTGCTGATATTAGAGCTAGTATTGCTCAAACCAAGCCTGATATGGCCAAGACCGTGACTCCTGCCAAAACTGATGATTCGATCTGGGCTGCTGCGTTGGAAAATGTACAGAATTCTTTCAACCTCGTCAGCGCTCAAGTATGTCATAGTTCCGTTTGACTATCTTTCCATGATACAATGATGTTTTTTTTTTGGCCATGACACAACACTGACAGTGCCCTTTGCTTAGGTCACGGATCTGAAACAGAAGGAGATACAGTCGAAAAAGGATTTAGAAGATTTAAAGACACGTCTCGCCACTAGTAGTACTGAGCTGAGCAAGCTGAAGACGACAGCTCAGCAAGCTCAAATAGATTCCCAAACGTACAAGTCTCAGATTGATAATTTCAACAAGCAGATGGATTCTAAGGCTAAAGAGTTTACAAACATGTCTCTTCAACTGGCTGCAGTAAATGTGGAGTTGATGAAACGTAATAAGGATATAGAAAACCTCAACAAGCAACTCAGTGAAGCTCAGGGACGACATTCAATGTCTCTGAATGAGCTGAAGAAGGTCAAGACTGAGACTGAAGATAGAGTCAAGACCGTAGCCAAGGAGAAATTAGACGAAGTAGCAAATGTAGCCAAGACGCATGAAGCTGCTGCTTCCATGTTGTCTGCTGAATTAGAGGCAAAGAAGAAGCAGGTCTCGACTTTGCAAAGTAAATGGGATGAGTTACAAAAGAACCATGATAGTGTAGCTGCTGAGTTACTTGATCACAAGACACAGCTACAGGCTGCTTTGACCAAGTTGTCGCAGGAAGAGGCTAAGGGAGGTTCGGCAGATGAACTCAAAGTAGCCAAACTTCAAAAAGAGTTTGATTCTTTGAATGCAATCGCCAAGGAGCAGAGCGAAGAGATATATAGACTGAAGACAGCACAATTGACAGATGCTCAGAAAATAGCGGACTCGATACGAGCTGCTCGACCAGATGGAAACATGACAGATATGAAGCTTCGATTATCGGCTCTCGAGGAGCAACTCAATAAGTCGAAAGCAGAGCTCACGATTACCAAGAAGTCTCTCTTGGAGGCTTCCAATACCATATCATCTCAACAAGACATGTTGTCTAAGCTGAAGAATCAGCTGCATAGCAACATGCAAAGATCCTTGAATAGGTCGGTACTCCCTAGCACACCTGTAGAAGTCTTTGCAGCAAATAAGAGAGCAGAGCTGGCAGAAAAGGAAATCATCAAAGTGAAGAATGATTTGCTGATATCTAGAACGACGCAATCAACGCTGGAAGCTAAGCTCAAGGAGTATGAAAAGGCATTGAAGGGTCTTGGATCCAACAATGCTGGTGTACTACTCTTTGGTGAGAGAACAAGCTCATTGAAGAAGGATCGACGTAGTATCGTAAACAGGTATCCGATATCACCACCTGAAACGCCTGTAATGAATAGTTTGACCAATTCGCCGCCTCCTCCTCCGCCGCCTCCGAAATCACCGATACCAGACAATATAGATATACTAGAGTTACTTAGGTGGGCTGACGATGGTGACGATGTATCCTCATCACAACGTAGCTTCTTTACTTCAACAGATAACCATAATAATAATCCTACCAGTGTTGGTTCTCTACTTAATGATACCTCATCTGCTCCAGTCGCGCCGTCACCTGCAGCACCATTTGCACCATTTACGGGTAGTCTCCCTATACCAACGAAATCATCTCGCGCAGTAGTATCACCGGTACCCTCAACTGTATCGTCAACATCCTCATCTGACAAACCATCAAGGCCACCACGGTCTAGAGAACGTAATTTAAACGCTGACTTTGACCCTAGTGTTACAATTGCAGGTCTCAATGCCGCTTTAGGTATGTAATCTTGTTGTTGAGTTGCACGATGTGATTGCTTATTCGACGCAAACGACGATAAACAAGCTGCTTCTGACATTTGCACAATCCTTTAGACTCATCACGCTCAGAAGTCACTCGTCTTCAATCTCTCAAGCTCGAATCAGACTTTAAGGAGAATGGATTTAGGCGCGAGATTGATGATTTGAAAAAGAGATTAGAGATGGCACATGCTGCTCTTGGAATTGGAAAGCCTACCGGTGCCTTGGGTATAATTAGCAGCGGGAGAAGATCAGCTAATTACAGAAGGGCCCAGGCTAGTAACTCGGGTTTGAACATGTGTACAACAGATCAGGATTAAAAAAACCTTTTTATACAACGTAGTTTATTAATATACAAGTCCATATCATTGTTTCGTTTATATGTGATCTACAGTGCCAACGAGTGGAGTGAAACGAAAGTGCTGTATGTGGATTTAGGACACTTGTTATCCTGAAGGCATAACGGGGGCTGGGACAACTAAATGGAAATCGTGCGTCAGCACATATGGACTGACTGATAGCTTTCTCGAGCAGGGAAGTAGTCGCTTGTGGTTTGCGGTTGGCGCTGAGGATGACATCGAGGACTCCCTCATACACAAGACTCTACTGGTTTCAAGGCGATGAGGCGTTCGATTGGTTCTAGATCTGGTTCGTCGGATGGTGCAGCTGGTACCAGTGATATAGGCGACGATGCGGAAGTTGGTGGGAGAGGGCTCGTCCAATGAACAACCATGGCCTCTCAATATACAGCTTCAAATCGTATTTCACAGTAAACGACCATTCTGTTGGGACAGTACTGCGCGAGTCGATGACAGACACGAATCGATATACGTCCGCAATGGTACATAGTAGAGATGCCGCCAAAGATGAAATAATGTTGTAGCTTGTATAACCTCTTTAAACTATTACCATTCATAACGAGACGATCTGCAACTGCCACTGATTTCTTGATATCAGTAGTTGACTGAGTCAGAGAGTCCTTAGCCCAATAGAGATTGCAGACCTGCCTGATGGAATCGTAAGTTTGAAATATTAACAGCAAAGAAACAGACATCACATCCATAAAAAGAGACACTCACGTAAATTGGCTGACCTACCTTCAGCTTCCACAGGTTGGAGCTCCTTTAGAACGCTGAAATGTGTTTGTTTCCTTCCCTCAAGTCACTCGATAATTTTGGCTACCTGTTTCTGGCGATTTTGAAGCAACTAGTCGAGAAAGGTCATGCAAAAAATCAATATACATACGCGGCACAAACGACCCAATCACTACAGTACTATAATCTGCAGCGATCGACTAGGTAAAAAGCTGGCAAAGTCCAGATGAAGGTTTCGGCAGGTTTTTCTCAAACCTCGAGCTAATGGTGCAGAGCTTCGCGATTCTCGTAAGAACACATGTCTCTGCAAGTTCAAAGACGCGTATATCACTTCGATTAAGTTGGATTTATAATGAAAACTTGACCATGCAACTCCACTCTCATTAGTGCGACCTCACCTTGTAAAAGTTGTGGATATGATATATCCAACACCTAGACATATAGATCTACATGTGAGCGATGCACATCTACGCGTAAATCACGTAATAAAGTCCTATATGGCATACAAGTCGCGTCGAAATGATGGCATTCGTCGTTGGCTTGGCCCCGAGCTTATTGAAGGAAAGTCCTTCATACGATTGCAACAGACAAGAAACACGAATCGTAGTCTAGTGCAAGTCTAGATAAGTTCATCAGCCTCGTAACCCCGCTAGCATCAGGAGTAGTACAAGCCAGAACCTTTACTGGGAACGGACAGTTGAATTGGACTCAAAGGACCTCTCGCAAACCCTTTTGACAATTTGATTGTTTTTTTTTTTTTTTGCTGTTATTTTAAAGTCTTCTTCAATTCTAAACCGTTGCAAACAATCTTTCTAACTGCTTCATTCGAAGTCCTGCTCTTTCTACTAGTCGAACTCTCTCTCTCCACGCACTGCCTTCACCATCAAGACTTTGCTTCTCGG